>NW_028274808.1:178560082-178712511 GCF_037043125.1 Eumetopias jubatus
GTAAAAAGTCAGACCAAGAGCCTTTCAATATAAAGCCATGACCCCAAAATATGAATGCTCAATAAAATATCTAACTGGGAGAGAACATGCCCCCATACAAGGAGACCATAATTAAACTTGACAAATGAGGAAGTGGGGTACAGAAAGCTTTCCTTGATGAATCATGACCTTCAGTCTGGCCTGCAGTGGATTTGAGACCAGAGGCATATATTACCTACAGGACCCAAAACCTAAAGCACAAAATTCATGTAGAATTTCTGAATGTTGTCAATACTCAGACACCTTGTAGAAATAAACATAGCCTCATTATACCAGCAGATGTTAATCATAGCCCTTCAAAGTTTTCTAAATAATACAGTAAAGTAGGCATGGGCCAACTATAAGCAAATAAAATAACCAAAGAAACAGACTACTCAGTGCAGGAGTTAACAGAATATACAAAACAAAGAATCAGAATCAGCTGTAGAGTATTAAAAAGTATGAAAGATATGCATTAATAATAAAAGGGGATAAAGTAGGTGAAAGAAAAGCGGCTATCAAAATGCTGAATCTGATTTGAAAAATAACAAAATAAAAATTTTAGAAATGTAAAAAGGGCTCCTTGGATGAGATAACAAGAAAAGACACAATGAGGAGGAATGAATGAAATGGAATATAGATCTTGATAGAATCACTCAGAATTCACTATGGAGAAATGAATGTAGAAAAATAAAAGGGAAATTGAGAGATTGGAGAGCAAAATGAGAGATTTTAGCACTTATCTACTGAGATGAAGAAGCTAGATATAAAGATACACTGGATAAGATAACTTCAGAATTGATTTATGATAAAATCGTTCAGATTCTGGGAACTACATGAATCTTAGGCAAGACAAATGAATAGAATTCCACACCTGGAGTCATCATGTAACTGCAAAATGCCAACTACAGAGTAAAGATCTTAAATAAATTAGCAAATACATTTATATGATCTTCAAAAGGAACAAACATAGGTCTGAGCACTTTACTAATACTATTAGGGAACATTAATGGAATAATATCTCAAAGCATTAACTTCAAATGACTTTTATCTAGACTTGCATAAAAATCAAATATGATCAAAATCAAGAATGAAACAAGGGCACTGTAGACAAACAAAAGCTGATAAATTTATTGCAACACAGCTATATCGGTAAGAATGGGCCAAACACCCTAACTGGAAAGTGAGCCAAAAATATGAGTGCATAAATGTCTATGGTTCAAAGCATAGCAAAAGATAGGAACAAGGGGGTCATGAGCATGACTGCTTAAATGAATATGGAGTTTCTTTTCAGAGTGATGAAAATGTTCTGAAACTAGAGACTGGTAATGGTCATACAACATTGTGAATATATTAAATTTCGTTCAAATGTACACGTTGAAATGGTTAGAATGGTCAATTTTATGTTTATTTTACCAAAATAAAAATAATATTTACAAAGATATATTACCAGAACGGTATGTAGAATGTAAGTGCTTAATGTTTACCTCATAAACTATAGTATTTCAAGAGTTTCTGAGTTCAAATCCTGGCTTCATAACTTATTATCTGTGTATTTTTGTGCAATTTATGAGCCCGCCCTTTGCTTCAGACTTCATATATGGTAAAATGGAGATGATTATAACAGCAACTACACTGTGAAGATTAATAATGTAATAAGTCATAAAGAATCCTAATATAATTAGTCCTCAATTAGGTTTATGTATTGTTAACTATGATTTATTATGGTCATTAACCTCATCTTTGTTATTACCAAGATCTCGCTTCTAATATTTTTCTAGCTTAATTTTCGTGCCATCCTTCACTATCCAGGGTTTGGATCAACTGTTCCAAAATGCCTTTCCTGAACCCTTAGGTTATAATTATGTTTTCCCTCTCCATCTCCCTGGGTTGCTGTTTATAACACCTTAAGACTCATACCACATTGAAATTATCAGTGTATTTGTCTATTTGCTCCACTAAAGAGTCAATTTCGTGAAAGTAATGTATCATTCTATTTTGTCTCTTGAGCACTTGATGCAACATAACACACAAGCACACACATACACACATATCCTAGACTTCTATTTGCTCAATTGAACAATATAAGTTATATGATTGACAGATACTTTACTTTGTTTCTTTCATTACACATTTTTTGTCATTTAATGTATACCAAATTTACAACACTACACAGGTATGAATCTCTCAAGGTTTTCCGTATTAAGGTGAAGGAAGAATTTATTTTTATTTATTTTTTTGTATTGTATTTATTAATTTGACAGAGAGAGAGAGAGAGCACAAACAAGGGGAGCAGCAGAGGGAGAGGGAGAAGCAAGCTTCCCGCTGAGTAGGGAGCCCAATGCGGGACTCAATCCCAGAACCCTGAGACAATGACCTGAGCAGAAGGCAGACACTTAACTGACTGAGCCACCCAGGGGCCCCATGAAGGAAGAATTTGATAATGTATTCATTTAGCAAATATTTAGTAGCACTAATTGTATGCACAACACTAGGGCTATGATAAGTATTTCAAATATTAATTCTTAAACTATTTTTTTTAGTTCTGCAGTTTGCATCTAAGTTTAGATTTAAGTACTTTATGAGCCAAAGTAAAACTTCAGACACTGACTAAAGTTGTATATTGGCTAGGAATTGCACTGATTCTCAGCCAGTATTTTTTTCTCAAAAAAATAATATTTTCCCCCAAATTACAAGAAAAAATGGAATATTAGAAGATTAGGCACACACACACACATATTCTTTTTGCAAAGGGCTTCTTTGTCTAACCACATGCTTGTCTAGTACTTAGAATATGACTCAAGAAGCAACTGACATGATTAGGAATGAGAAGAGCTATAGTACAGTCAACCTGAATATCCATAATATTCTCAGTTTGGCACAAAAGACCATAGAAATGCTGAGTTTCATCAGCATGCCATTCATCTATTAAAAAAGAAAAGCTGAGATAAGAAACCACAAGAAGCCATCATCCATACTCTTGTTTATTCAGAGGATAGAAATACACATGTATTAGAAATTGCTTTTTATCCAGATACTGAAAATTATAATGACATATAATACTATGTCTGACTGATTTCATTTTGATTTCCATTTTGAATAGTGCTCGACAATTTCAGTGGATACCAACTAAATTGTTGTTAACACATTTTAATTTTTATACACATGCACAGCAGTCATTTCACACAGCTTTAGGGGGTAAGATGCATCAATTAGTGATCTGGTTTGACTTTATTTAAACAAATTATTTTCCATATTGAGATACATATAATACATACTTTGTACTCTCTTTCTGGCCATTGCTTTTAGGAGCTTCTTAGCCGGGATACAAAATATTTTGTTTTAACTGTTTACGATAATATCAAAGCAATAAAGAACACAGTGGTAAAGAGGAATCCCGCAAGTTCTTTTAAAACCAATCTCCATCAAGCTAGTCAATAAGGAAAGTGATGTATTTACTAGTTTAGCCTCAGGCAATTGAAAATTTTTACACAACAGAGAAACCATTTTTATTTGGCAAGCTTGAATTAGGGCTTCACAGCCTGGCAGAGCTTATATTTTGGGAAAAGTTTACTGGTGTACCAAGACACCAATTAGGAGCTGCTTTGGGCATCTCAAGGATGCCTAGATGGCCATGTTATGTCTCAGATGTGTTATGTCCATTTATCCAGTTTTTTGTAGAAATAATTTAATTTCCTCTGTGAGATATTATCCTACAACCTGTGGGAGTCAACAGACCTGCTTGTTGTCTTCTGCACTAAAGAACTGGTAAAATGGGCAAGAGGGAACTAAAATCCAATCCCTGTTCTGCTGTATCCACCAAGAAAAACAGGTCTTTCAGTAATTTGTACATAATTTCCTTCTAGTTCATCATCATATTGAAGGAGAGTATATCTGCTCTTGTGCACAGTCTCTCTCTCTAAAAGTAAATAATATATTTTTAAAAGATTTTATTTATTTATTTGAGAGAGAGAGGATGAGCAGGGGGAAGGGGAGAGAGAGAGAGACAGACAGACAGACCTCCTGCTGAGTAGGAAGCCCTATGTGGGGCTGGATCCCAAGTCCCTGAGATAATGACCTAAGCCAAAGTCAGATGCTTAACCAACTGAGCCACCCAGGCGCCCCATAAATAAATAAATTGTAAAGAAGAAGAAGAGGAAGAGGAAGAGGAAGAAGAAGAAGAAGAAAAGACGAAGAAGACGAAGAAGACGAAGACGAAGACGAAGAAGAAGAAGAAGAAGGGGAAGAAGAAGAAGTTGTTGTTGTCTGGGCTAGTTGAACTGGATTCTCTGGCCAGAACCTTATGATACTAAAGTCAAGATTTAGATTTAGGTGAGTGCTGTGAATTGTGTAAGACTTTTGAATCAAAGACCTGTACCTCTGAAACAAATAATACATTATATGTTAAAAAAAAAAAAAGAAGAAGATAGTAGGAAGGGAAAAATGAAGGGGGGGAATTGGAAGGGGAGATGAACCATGAGAGACTAGGGGCTCTGAGCAACAAACTGAGGGTTCTGGGGTGGGGATGGGTTAGCCTGGTGATGGGTATTAAAGAAGGCACGTATTGAATGGAGCACTGGGTGTTATACTCAAACAATGAATCATGGAACAGGACATCAAAAACTATTGATGTAATGTATGGTGATTAACATACATAATAAAAAAATAAAAAGATAGGAGACCAAAAAAAAAAAAAAGATTTAGATATAGGGGAGGCTGAGTTCTTATCTGGGAGCTCTGGCTCGGGCAGAGCATTACCAAATTCATTGAGGTTGTTAGCTGAATTTAATTACTCAGGTTGGAAGACTGAGGTCCCATTTCCTTGCTGGCTTGTCATATTGGGGGAAGCCCTCAAGTTCTAGAATCTTCCAGCATTCCTCATCATGTGATCCTTTCATCTTGGAGCCATGTATCTTTTAATGCTTCAAAGGATTCAAAAAATTAACTGATAAAAATCCATTTGTCAATTGCTGATAGACCTTACTGGTAAAAACAACTGTGCCTCCTGTATTATTTAGTTTATATCCTGTGGGTAGATTCCATTTCTTTAATGATTATATTTCTTGTGCAGGTTTGCTATTCTTGTTTTAGTTCTGGCAAAGTTTTGAATTAATTGACATAACGTGACTGAATATTCATTGATTTTTAAATTACTTCCGTGTATGTAATTATGCCCCCTTTCAATTCTAATAAGATTTATTTGTGATCTCTTTTCTCTCTCCTCTCCTTATCTTATTTAAAACCTATAATTTATTATAATTGTCAAAAAAAAGTGTTTTGGCTTTGTTGATCCTCTAAAATTTGTTAAATATTCATTTGATTTTGAGCTTACTTTTGCTCTTTCCAATTACTTGGATTTACTTTTATTTTTATAACTTTTATGTTGGATGATTAAATCATTCATTTTCAGACTTAGGTTTTTTTTTTTTCCCCAAGCATAAGCATTAAAAGATACATGTCCCCATATTTTAAATGCATTTTACACATTTTGCAATATGGCATTTTTATGACAATTGAAATCATGTATTGAAAATATATGTATTTTTTGGGGCACCTGGGTGGCTCAATTGGTTAAGCGACTGCCTTTGGCTCAGGTCATGATCCTGGAGTCCCGGGATCAAGTCCCACATCGGGCTTCCTGCTCGGCAGGGAGTCTGCTTCTCCCTCTGACCCTCTTCCTTTCGTGCTTTCTATCTCTCATTCTCTCTCTCTCAAATAAATAAATAAAATCTTTAAAAAAAAAAGAAAATATATGTATTTTTTAATTTCAAAAAAGTTGCTTTTTGATACATGAGCTCTCTCTACATTATTTTGTGTTCATTTCAAAATATATTTAATTTAAATTTTTCTGTTGAAATTTAATTTGACTGTAATTTGGTCAGAGAAGGTAAATATGATCAAAATTAATTTTATTTTTCATGTTCAACATTTCTGTATATATGTTGATATTTATTTTATGATCAGATAGATCAGTTTTGAAAATAGTCTACTATATCTTAAAAAAAAATGAGTATTTTGGGGTGCAAGGCTAGCTTAGTCGGTAATGCAAATGTCTGTTGATTTTGGGATTATAATTTCAAGACCCTCGTTGGCTAGAGATTATTTAAAAATAAAATCTTAAAAAAAAAGAAAAGTGAGTATTTTGGCAGTTTTGGATGTAGAGTTCAACAAATAATCACCACGTCCAGCTTGTTAATTTTCTTCTACTTGTTCCTATTCTTACTATTGTTTTTTTAATCACTAGAGTCCTTAACATTTTTTCTTTTTAGATGAAAAGGAATTATTGTACAGCTGAAACTAAAAAAAGAAAAAGAAAAAAATAAGAAAATTTGAATGAAGATCCTATAGCAAAATTTTACAATTCAGTAAATATGTAGATTACCTACTTTACCATGATCACTTCCAACAAACATGCACATTATGAATTATCTAGAAAAGATGATGGTATGCAAAAACCTCACAGTGTCACTGTGGCTTTTGACGACTTCTTTTGAAATTATGTTAATTATTAATTTTAATAATTTTAGTTAGGGAATAATTTCTCTCTTTTTTTGGTCAAATTTTACTATTTTGTTCTTATTTAGGGGCCAATCTTTTGTCCTAACAATATTTTTTCACAGATATAGATTTACTGATATTAATATACCTGTACTTATTTTTAATTATTTTGATCTTGGTTGGTATATCCTTATAGCTATTTTTAAAGCCTTTCATTCCCTGTGTTTTAGATATTTCTTCTGTAAGCATCATATAACTGGATTTTTCATTCAGTTTTAAAACTTTTATGAGAACTTCATCCATTTGTATTTATTGTTTTACTGGTAACTTTTGTATCATTTTTCCCACAATATTCTTTGCTTTCTGTTTAATCCCTTTTTTACTATATTGAAAATACCCACTAGTTTTCATGTTACCTGGCTATGCATTTCCATTTATGACTATAATATTTTTCCATAACTTTCTAGATGTAGTGAGCGATTTGTTAGCATATCTAATACATCAGATCTTGAATTGTGAATCTTTGTTACTGGATTTTCACTCAAAATGTTTTATGGCATTTTATTTCAACTAAAATTCCAATAAATATAATTAAAAATACATGGTTATCTCATACAAGGTAGTAATGTTATTTTAGTAAAAAAGCCTATCAATTTTATTAATGCATGCTCTATAAATTGATCATCATAATTCAAAAAAGTAAATAAGGTATATAAATATTGCAATTAATATGCAATTTTATAATATTTACTTAAATAAAATACAAACATACAAATCTAAAATCTATTATTTAAATTGAAAAACAGTAAAACAGATATTTTTCTATATTTGCAAAAGAAGTCAATGATGAAATCATTCAAAGGTCTAAAATAAAAATATACTTCCTCTAAAAAAGTATCCATTCTATTTTAACATGAGAATTATAATGTTTAAATTTTCATTTTTACATAGTTCCTCATATACAGTTGAACCCTAAATAATATGAGTTTGAGCTGAGTAGAGACACTTTTATATGCAGATTTTTTTCAATTTATAAGTGTAGTACTGTAAATGAGTTTCTTTTTTCTTATGATTTTCTTAATAACATTTTCTTTTCTACAGCTTAATTTTTGTAAGAATATAGAATATAATACATATACAAAATACATGTTAATTGCCTATGTTATGGGAAGGGCTTCCAGTCAACAGTAGACTATTAATAATTAAATTTTTGGAGAGTCAAAATTTATATGTGGATTTTCGCCTGCATGGGAAATCATCACCCCTAACCCCTGCATTATTCAAGGGTCAACTGTAATGTATTTTGCAGCTGCTAAAATTGCTTTTGAGAATACTTAACGTTAGGAGAAATACAACATAATATTAACTAGGAAAAAAAGGATGACAATTTTAATATATCAAACTATTACTACTAATTATGTTTGAGATACAAGTGGTATTTTTTATAGAGGGGTCATATTGAAATTCTTCTAAAATTTCTTTCAACATGCCAGTTTTGAAGAGAACCTAACTTATAGGTTACTTTTTGTAGGTAATTTTCTTTTTAGTTTCCTGAAAACTCTGTAGACTTCCCTTGAATTACTCCACGCTGAAAAGGAAATCTTTTTGTTATATACTGAAAGTTATCAGTGGAATATGTAATATTTTGGAATTAGAAACCTGATAATTTACCCTTAGTTTTAACATATTGTTACTGAATTTTCTCAAGACATTACATCACTTTTGGCCACTCTTTCATATGATGATTTAATGCTGATATAATTATGATTAATTTAAAATAATGTAATTTAGGGCGCCTGGGTGGCTCAGTTGGTTAAGCGACTGCCTTCGGCTCAGGTCACGATCCCGGAGTCCTGGGATCGAGTCCCACATCAGGCTTCCTGCTTGGCAAGGAGCCTGCTTCTCCCTCTGACCCTCTCTCCTCTCATGTACTCTCTCTCTCTCATTCTCGCTCTCTCAAATAAATAAATATTTAAAAAAATAAAAATAAAAATAAATAATATAATTTAGGGTGCCTGGGTGGCTCAGTTGGTTAAGCGACTGCCTTCGGCTCAGGTCATAATCCTGGAGTCCCTGGATTGAGTCCCGCATTAGGCTCCCTGCTTGGCAGGGAGTCTGCTTCTCCCTCTGACCCTCCCCACCTCTCATGTGCTTTCTCTCTCTCTCATTCTCTCTCTCAAATAAATAAAATCTTTAAAAAAATAAAATAAAAATAAAATAATATAATTTCATATGCCTTACAATATACACATTGTTCATTCAATTTCTATCTCTTGGTATCAGCAATTATCTGAATTAAGTTATATTTTGACATAACCCTTCAAAATTTGATGGTAGGTATTGTGCCTAATTATTGTATTTCCATTGTCTCTGCCAATGAATAATTGGCCCATCAAGAATGGATGGCATTTTTTTTTTTCTTTTCTCACTCTCTTCCTCTCTCTATGGTATAAGGCCTGGCCCTGAGAAAGATTAACAAACAAATACATGTAAAGGCTTCATGTTACACTAAATTTGCAAAATGTCTATGGACATGCCTACAGGTATATCTCCTAGATAAGTCTTAATAGGAGAATTATTTGTTGTTGATCTTATGAGGGTTTTGAGTGAAGCAGTGATTTCTTTTTATCTCTTTTGTTTTCCATTAAATAGAAATATGTAGGAAGTATCACATCATTTGTAAGAGAACAATTCTCTTTCAGAATAACAATGAGTCTATAACTTATCACTTTTGAGGGTAGGGAGGTCATAATGTCTGTTGAATAAAGCAAATATTTCTACTGCAACTCTGATAAGAGATTCTGTAAGTTATGGGCAATCTCATTGGTTTTTCCATTCTTCTATATTGTTTATAACATAGCAACAGTCCATAGTTATACAATTAAATGTTTATTACATGATTAATTCAAATTGTATCCTAAGAAACTGGAAGAAGAAATATTGTTAAAATGTCTATACATTCCAAAGCAATCTACAAATTTAATAAAATCCCTATTAAAATATCAGCAACATTTTTTGTAGACCTAGAAGAAAGAATCCTAAAATTTGTATGGAATACAAAAGACCACAAACAACCTTGAAAGAGAAAAGCAAAGCTGGAGGCATCACAATTCTCGCTTCAAGTGTTATTACAAAGCTGTAGTAATCAAAACAGTATGGTACTGGCACAAAAATAGATGCATAGATCAATGAAACATAATAGAAAACCCAGAAATGAAGCTATAACTATATGTTCTATTAATCGTCAACAAAACAGGAAAGGATATCCAACAGGAAAAAAACAGTGCCTTCAACAAATGATCTTGGGAAAACATACAAAAGAATGAAACTAGACCATCTTCTTACACCATACACAAAAATAAATTCAAAATGGTTTAAGGACCTAAATTTGAGACCTGAAACCATAAAAATTCTAGAAAAGAATGCAGGCAGTAACTTATTTGACATAGGTTGTTGTGACTGTAGATTTGTCTCCTGAGGCAAGAGAAACAAAAACAAAAATAAATTATTGGGACTTCATCAAAATAAAAAAACTTCTGCACTGTAAAGGAAATAATCAATAAAACTAAAAGGCAACCCATGAAATGGGAGAATACATTTGCAAATAACATGTCTGATAAAGGGTTAGTATCCAAAATACATAAAGAACTTATAAAACTCTGTACCCAAAAACTGAATATTCCAGTTAAATAGTGGGCAGAAGATATGAATAGACATTTTTCCAAAGAAGACCCACAGGTGGCCAAAAAACACATGAAAAGATGCTCAACATCACCCATCATCAGGGAAATACAAATCAAAACTACAATGAGATACCACCTCATACCTGTCAGAATGGCTGAACTGAACAACACAAGAAAAACCAGGGTGTTGATGAGGATGCGGAGAAAGGGGAATTCTCTTCCACTGTTGGTGGGAATGCAACCTGGTGCAGCCACTGTGGAAAACAGTATGGAGTTTCCTCAAAAAGTTAAAAATAGAATCGCCCTACAATGTGGCAATTTCACTACAAGATATTTACCCAAAGAATACAAAAATACTAATTCAAAAGGATGTATGCACTCTGATGTTTATAGCAGCATTATTTGCAATCACCAAATTATGGAAATAGCCCGAGTGTCTATCAACTGACAAATGGGTAAAGTAGATGAGGTATATATATACATTAGAATACTATTCAGCCATAAAAATGAATGAAATCTTGCCAATTGCAATGACCTGAATGGAGCTAGAAAGTATTATGCTATGCAAAATATGTCAGTCAGAGAAAGACAAATACCATATGATTTCACTCGTATGTGGAACTTAAGAAAGGAAAATGAGCAAAGGGAAACAAATCAAACAAACAAACAACAAAAACAAGAAACGGACTCTTAACTATAGAGAACAAACTGATGGTTACCAGCAGGGAGTTGAGTGGGGGATGCGTTAGACAGGTGATGGGGATTAGGGAGGGCACTTGGGGTGAGCACTGGGTGTTGTATGGAAGTGTTGAATCACTATATTGTATACTGGAAACTAATATTATACTGTATGCTAACTAATTGGAATTTAAATAAAAACATAGAAAAATAAACAACCTAAATTGTATCATAAGACACTAAACAAATATAATTCTTATACAGATATTTACAACTATATTTGCTCAATGCATGTAATCATAAAGGTCTGAAAAGATAGTTTGCCAATTAGTATCCAGTTAAAAGACATTTTTCCCTTTTCCCCTGCACCCACAGATTTTCCCCAAGAAACAAAAAAATATACTTAATGTTAATGAAATTTTACAAATGATTTAGATTATGTATATATCTGCTAAAATGGAAGTAGTGTTTATGGAATATATGAATATAAAAAAGCCATGAAGTACATCCCATTTTATGATTTTAAATATATTTGTATGTTTCAAGAGTAAGTCATTTTTGTGTTCTCAAATGATCATGGGCTCAAACAGTCTATTAAAAATATCTTTTCTTTTCTATGCATAAAAAAAATATATGCATATTCAATATAAATATTTAGTTACAAATATTTTTGCCAGAAAGAAAGTTTAACCAAAATGAAAATGTAATTTTCCTGTGACCCAAAGACCTCAAAAATACAGAATAAGATTTTTTTATTTTATAAATTGGGAACACAGGCTTGAGAGATTCAGGGAAAGAAACATAAATTAGAGAAGTCAATTTTGTTGGAAGCAGTGCCTTTGACAGATTCATGACAAGATGGAAGAATAATTTTTGTTTTGAACAGTAGGTTGAAAGATTAATAGTAAGAAATAGAAAAATCATTTTTATTGGGAGATGCAGGAGTACAAGATTTGTGATTTAAGAATCTTATTTTTCTTTATTTTAGAAAAACAGAGGGTCTAAGAGTTTTATTTTTTAAGAAATATATTTAATTGCCCATAGTTTTTCCTAAAAACTTCAGCTAATGAATTTGTAAAAATGAAAGTAAGTTTGCTGATACTTTTCTCTTATACTAAATGTATGTAAAATATATCATAAGAAAGTTAGTTTACAGATACATTTTTATTTTTATGTGTTCAAGAAAAGCATGCAAATATTGTGGACACTTAAGTCCTCAAAAGATCAGCTTTTGTGAATACTGTATTTAATTCTATATTTTTCAAGCTATGGTGACATATGAAGAAAAAATTGTGTCTCTGTTGATAGGTAATAAATATATAAATTGTTCTGTGGATTTTTTGGAGATAAATTTTGGTCAGTAAAAAAATATAAAATATATTCACCATCAGCATCATCTGACATTAATTCTTTACTTTCTAGAGAGTTATTTTTCTCAAAGAACAGTTGACAAATTATTTTATCACCCCTGCATAATTTAAAGATATTAAAGTCTGAAGTCATTGGATCATATCAATTTACAAACAAAAGAGGTTACATTATATTGTTCATATCTTCCTGTTTACAGTGGTGGTCCAGAAAAAACAAGCCCTAATAAAGTGATTGTGTTCACAATACACTTTAATCACTATCTTCAGACTTAATACAACTGAACTTGAATTCTTACTCTTTCAAGGTCTTCCTGTGGAATTCAACCATGTTATTTAAACTTTTTTTAAGTCTTTTTTCTCATGTATAAAAGGAAATAGTAATAATTCATAACTCATCCTCTTGTTATGAGCTTGAAGTCAGGCATTTCTTTGAAAATGATCATTATGTTGTCTAGCATGGTAAAAGAACTCAATAAGAGAATAAAATTATTTAGTAGTAACTGTTATCAGTGGTGCTGTAGCAGTGATAAGTGGTTCATAACACACTTTGGAAAAGAACCCAGATTCCTATTTTGCCATACAGCTATCTTTTAGATAGATCATTCAGCTGGATCTTTCAAAGGCCATTTTGAAAATATTAGTTCTTTATTTTTAAGATTTTATTTTTATTTGAGACAGAGAGACAGAGAGACAGAGACAGCACAAGCAGAGGGAGTGGCAGGCAGAGGGAGAAGCAGGCTCCTCACTGAGCAAGGACCCGGACGTGAGACTCGATCCCAGACCCCTGGGATCATGACCTGCGCTGAAGGCAGACACTTAACCGACTGCACCACCCAGGTACCCCGAACATATTAGTTCTTACTAATATTCCGGAAAGAGGAAACTAATTCAGGATGGTTCTCCATATGGCAAGATTTTTAGTTTAGTTTTTTTTTTTTCTTTCAACAGCCAACTTTGCCAATTTGCTTATGTAGAACAGTAGCTTGGAAATGGAATTTACTTGACCTTGAAATACATAATATTAATATAATTAACAAAATAATTGTAAATCATCTTTCGTCTGAAATTTATTTTTACACCTCCTGTCTGCCTTGAGTTTATATTTATAAATCCATAAGAATATCACTGGAAAATGAACAACAAAGTTTATTGAGTTCTTATGTACCAAATAGTATTCTGTGTAATTAATTTGTGTGTTATTGAATCACTACAACAATAATACAAGTTAGATAAACTATGATCCCTGTTTTCCAGACCTGCCATAACAACGTATCGCAGTTTGGGTGGCTTAAACTGCAGAAAACTATTTCCTTATAGTTCTGGAGATTAGAAGTCTATGATCATAGTATTGGCAGGGTTGATTTCTTTTCAAAGCCCCTGTGCTTCTTTGATAGGTGGTCCTCTTCTCCCTGTGTCTTCTCATGCTCTTTCCTCTCTACCTATATCCTCTGCTCTTCTTATAAGGACACCAGTTATATTGGATTAAAGCCCACTCTAATGACCTCATTTAACTTAAATTATGTGTTTAAAGACCATTTCTCTTAATAGAGTCACCCTGAGGTACTACTGAGGGTTATGATTTCAACATATGAATTTTGGGAAGATAGAATTTATCCTAAAATAATTCCCATGTTTAACAGATGAAGCAAGGAAAGGACAGAGAAATTAATTTGCCTGAAGTTGCATGAATATCTATTTGTACACTTGGGATTTTAACTCTGGTAATCTGACAAAAGAGATCAAATTCATAGTGACAGCTATACCACCTCTGTCAGAAGTAGGTCAGAGAATACTCATGTCTGTGAAGCATTTAATTGTTTTTGCTATGATAAAAACACGACTTTTTTTTTCAATTTAGCTACCTCATTTTCTAGCCTTTTGATACACTGTTTTGAAAGGTGGCAGTTTCCCAGAATATTACAGAGTGTAAACCAGAAAAAGAGAAAATAGTTTGTTAAAATATGTATGAAAATTGTTATCCATAATGTTTATATTGTATAGGTGGTTAATATTGTGGATGAGATGTATGCAAATATATGAGATAAACAAAAATTAACTTTCATATATCAAAACAATTTAGAGATACAGATGATAAAATTACTAAACCCTTAATAGATTATTGAGAAAATGATTTAAATAGGTAGTCAATTTAGACCTAATAAAGGTCAATGTTCTATCTCAAAAAAAAAAGAGTCACAATGTCTCTATTGAATTAACAAACATTTATTTAAAGGACTTAAGTGTTGGTTGTTATAAAAAGAAATGTTCCATTAATATCTGGAGAAAGTGCATATTGGTAAAGTATGAAAGGAAAGAAAATTGGAAACGCATAACAAAATCTTTAAAATGTTCCCATTGTTTAATCTTATACTCTACTGGAAATGTATCATGGTAAGATAGTATTAAATCGTGTACCAAAATTGCATAAACATGTTAATATTAATATTAGTTAAAGTAATTGGAAATAATTTCCATGACAAAGAAAGGAAATGATTTACTAAAATTTTTACAACCATATAATATGATTTATCATGTGACTTAAGAAAATTTTGTTAGGAGAGTAAAGATGGTGGAGAGGAAAGCGGACCTTGGCTTTCGATCCCTGAAACACAGCTATATTGAAGTCAGATCATTTGGAACACCCAGGAAATTGATCCGAAGATTGGAAGAACGATTTCCACCAGAGAGACAGCATGGCAGGTGTGAAGTTCGAGGAAGCGAATTCAGGAAGAGAAAAGCTGCCAGGCAGCGGAAGGGAGGGGACAATCACAGTGGGGAGAGAAAAGGGAGAGAGGGAGAGAAGGGTTGACAGAATGTGGCATTGGGTTCGCACAAGAAGAAAACCCCTCCGACGTCGGACTGGGGAACTGAGGGAACTGAGTGGTGCAAGTTTTTTTTTGCCAACAGTGAGTGCAGCTCAAGCTCTGAGATTTGGGAAGTGCACAACTTTCACCAGAGTGATGCTATAGCCGCAGCTCCTAGAGAGATGGAGGCTCTGTCACGTGAACTCACACAAAGCGGTGTAGAGATCTCCCGGGTCGCCCTGGAAGAGATATTCTCCTTCCTGGAGTGCCTTTGGAAGAGGGTATATTGCCTCTCAAAGAAAAAAAGACCCTGCAGTTGCCAGCAAATGGCCTTTCATTGGTAGGGACAAAGGTGTGAGCAGTGAGTGGGTAACATGGTCACTGCTTTTCATGGTGACACACCATAGATTCCACACACCGTGCAGGCATGGGACTGTTTTTCTGGGACAAAGGGCACTAGTCAGAGCACAGTGAGTCTCTAATCAGAGGAGGTAACAGATCCCAGTTGTGCTGGCTCCTTTAAGATTTGGAGTTTTGAATTCTAGTCATATGCCAGAGATAAAACACAGGAGAACTGGTCGCAGGGTGTGCCCACAGCCCTCGATTTTCTGTGGGGGCTTCCAGAACAGCAGGAGGTGTGAGTTCCCCTGTCCAGGATGAATGAGAGTGGGGTGTTGTCATTTTACCCCTGCTAACATAGTCAAACAACAGAGAGCAACACAGCGGCCCCCAGTGGAAGTGGGAGCCACTTACATCAAACCCCTGGGCAAGTGGTTTTTTTTTCCCACTGTGTCAGGACTGACTCTGAGCCAGCACAGCCGACCTCTCCCCAAGAGGAGCAACTCAGGCAGCACGCCACATGCACCAAGTCTACTGATAGTCCAGTGCCTCACAGCGTCCCTTCAGTTCTGGTGGAAATAGGACCAAAGTGCATTTTTTATTTATTTTTTTTCTTTTTCCTTTGGAATCAGGCTTATAGATTTTTGTTGGGTTTTTTTTTTTTTCATTTTCTTTTCTCTTTCTCTCTCTCTCTTTTTTTTTTTTTTTGGATCATTCTTCCTTTTTTTTTTTTCTTTTTCTTTCTTTCTGTTTTGTAACAGGCTTATAGTTTTTTAGATTGTCTGTTTAGGGTTTTTTGTTCCCTTTTTCTTCTTTTTTTGAAGCAGGCTTTTTTTTTCTTTCCTTTTCTTTTCCTTTCTTTCCTTTTTCTCCAGGCTTTTTTCAACAAACAAATCAAAGCACACCTAGATAAAGGTAAAGTACTCCCCACAGCAAACAAGGAGGAACTCTGCAGAGAACTGACTAGTGGGAAAGAACAGCCAAATGCAATAGCAGAGTGAATACAGCATGCACCAGAAACACTTCCTGAAGTGCAAGGCTCTGGACAGTACATGACCTCTTTTTTTTTTTTTTTTAATCTCTTTTTAATATAGCATCGCCCTGAGGTGCAGGAAATGTTACAAGCTTTCATAACACGCAAATCATAGAAACTTAGCCAAAATGACAAAACAAAGAAAGTCTCCTCAAAAGAAAGGCCAGGAATATATCACAGCAAGGGGCTTCTGGAAAAGAGATATAAGCAATATATCTGAACAAGAATTTAGATCAACAGTCATAAGACTACTAGCAGGACTTGAAAAAAAAGCCTAGAAGAAACCAGAGAAACCCTTGCTGCAGAGATAAAAGACCTCAAAACTAGTCAGGTTGAAATAGAAAATGCTATAATTGAGATACAAAATAGATTGGATATAATCATAATGAGGATTGAAGAAGCAGAGTGGAGAATAGGTGATAGAGAAGATAAAATTATGGAAAATAATGAAGCTGAAAAGAAGAGGGGCAGAAAACTATTAGCTCATGAAGGAAGATTTAGTGAACTCAAGGATTCCATAAAGAGAAATAATATCTGTATCATAGGATTCCCAGAAGATGAAGAGTGGAAAAAATGGGCAGAAGGTTTATTTGAACAAATTATGGCTGAGAACTTCCTTAACCTGGGGAATGAAACAGGCATTCAAGCCCAAGATGCACAGACAACTCTCCTCAAAATCAACAAAAACAAGTCAACACTAGGATATATCATAGTGAAACTTGCAAAATACAAAGATAAAGAGGGAATTCTGAAAGCAGCCAGGGAAGGAAGGTCCTTAACCTACAAGGGTAGACACATAAGGTTAGTAGCAGGCCAGTCTACAGAGACCTGGCATGCCAGAAAGAGTAGAATGATATATTCAACATGCTAAGTGGGAAGAATATGCAGTCAAGAATATTTTATCCAACAAAGCTGTCATTTAGAATAGGAGAGATAAAGAGTTTCCTGGACCAACAAAAACTAAAGGAGTTCGTGAACACTAAACCAGTTCTGCAAGTAATATTAAAGGGGACCCTTAAGCACAAAAGAGAGACCAAAAGTAACAAAGACTAGAAAAGAACAGAAACAATCTACAGGAACAGTGACATTATAGGTAATACAATGACACTAAATTCATATCGTTCAATAATTACTCTGAATGTTAAATGATTAAATGCTCCAATCCAAAGACATAGGATATCAGAATGGATAAAAAACAAGACGCATTGATATGCTGCTTATAAGAGACTCATTTTGACTCTTTCCTTTTATTCTTTTTTTGAAGCAGGATTTTTTTTTCTTTGCTTTTCTTTTACTTTCTTTCCTTTTTTCCCAGGCTTTTATCAACAAACAAATCAAAGCACACCTAGATAGAGGTAAAGCACTCCCCACAGCAAGCAAGGAGGAACTCTGCAGAGAACTGACTAGTGGGAAAGAACAGCCAAATGCAACAGCAGAGTGAATACAGCATGCACCAGAAACACTTCCTGAAGTGCCAGGCCCTGGACAGTAGATGACCTCTTTTTTTTTTTTTAATCTCTTTTTAATATAGCATCACCCTGAGGTGTAGGAAATGTTACAAGCTTTCATAACACAAAAAAGTCTGAATAAAATTGAAAACTGCTTTAACCTAAATGAAAAAGACACCAACTTCTCAAAATTTGAGGGATGCAGCAAAAACAGTGCTTAAGGGAATTTTATAAAAGAAGAAAGTTCTAAAATCAATCAATCTAAGCTTCCGGATTGAAAGTGAGGGGGTGGAGAACCATTTATCATGCTAATGGACATCAAAAGAAGTTTGTTATAAACAGGGCAACATGAACGTTGTAAGGTAAAAATAGAAGGGAAAACTAAAGAAAACAATGTGTAAACATATATTTTTTTTGTGGAAAATATTAATGACTGAAATTTATTAAAGATTTTTAAAATTTATTTATTTAAGAGAGAGAGTGTGTGTGTGAGTGGAGGGAGAGGGAGAGAGAATCTGAAGCAGACTCCCTGCTGAGCACAGAGCCTGATGTGGGGTTCAATCTCACAATCGTGAGATCTTGACTTGAGCTGAAACTAAGAGTCAGACGCTTAACCAACTGAGCCACCCAGATGCCCCTGAAATTTACTTTTATAAAAGTTAATATCATTCAACAGTTTAGGAATTTGATATTTTTAATGAAATGATTATAAACAATCAAAATGAAATTAAAATGAATCAAACAAAGGTGTTGTTTAAGTCTTTTAAACATTTTAAAAGTGTAGTTTGTAATTTCCTCTATCCCAAAATTACGATAGAAGCAAAAGTAAGTACTTACTTCAGGACAAGTGAGAAGATGGAGAATTTAAGTTGATGTGTAGGATCAAGCTAGTGGATGGGAATGAATCAACCAATAAGTAGAAGAGTGTAGTCCAAGGAAATTTTTTTTTCAATTCAGAAATATTTATTGAAGGCCCACTTTGTAATGGACACTGGGATACATTAGCAAATAAAACAGGGAAGAATCACTACCCTCAGGGACCTAATTCTTCTGCAGAGATGAAAAGAAACTAAAAACATAGTAGTTATTAATATTCTAAGGTAGATGGTAATGATTACTGTCTAGTGAAATGAAGTAGGGAAAATGAGATAGAAAATGTTGGATGAAGTTGGGATTTTAAATTTAACTTTAGTTGTCAGGTATTCAAAGAAGGTTTCTCTGAGAAGTCCAGAGTCTACCAGGACTGGTAGGTGGTAAGTCGTGAGTCACATGGATATTTGGGGAGAGGCATTCAAGAAAGAATGGTGAGTTGCAAAAACCTTGAGAAGGGAAGTGCCCAGAATGTTCAAGAAGTAGGAAAGATAATGTGGCTGAAACTTGTTGAACAAAGGGGAGACTTGAGATGAAGATGTAAAAGGAGCCCAGCTCCACTTAGAAATTTTAATAAATATTAATTAGATCATTTAACTAAAAGTTCTTCTAACTGATAATTATATATATTTTAGCTCCATAACAATTATTTGTGAAGAAAGTAAATCTTAAAGAGTACTGTTTATTATTTATTTCACATTAAAATACTTGTTCTCTTTATTTAAAAACATTTATGTTGAAATGCCTCTCACACGATACAAATGCGTCCCCAGTTTCTCTCCAATTTGAATATATAAATGTTAACAGTAAATAAATGCCCATTTAACCCTTTAAAAGAGAAAACTGTATTATTAAGTATCCCCTAATATTTTAATAATTTATATCATTCATATACCATGCCTTCCTTATCAAAGTAAAAGTAATAGAAACCATACAATGTCTGTTCTAAGTCTATGTTAGAATAAAAATAGAAACCAACAACAGAAAGACAACTAAAAACCCCCAATATATGAAGATGAGACAACATGTCTAAAAAACACATGAGTCAAAGAAAAAAAATCTCAATAAAATTGAAAAATACTTTAACTTAAATGAAAAAAAAAAAAAACAACCCTCACAACTTATCCAAATTTGTGAGATGCAGCTAAAGCAGTGCTTGAGGAAATTTTATAAAAGAGGAAAGTTCTAAAATCAATCAATCTGAGCTTCCATCTTAGGAAACTAGAAAAAAGAAGAGAAAATTGAAAAAGTAATTGAGCTCCAGCTTCAAGGAAAATGATCATTTTATGTAATTTCATTTAATTAAAGACTTAACTATGGTATATGTAAAACTCATAAGTGTGGCAACAGATGAAGCTGAAATTTTTTGTGCAAAAATTAAATTCTTTTTTTTTTAAGATTTTATTTATTTGTCAGAGAGAGACACAGCGAGAGAGGGAACACAAGCACGGGGAGTGGGAGAGGGAGAAGCAGGCTTCCCGCTGAGCAGGGAGCCCCATGCGGGGCTCGATCCCAGGATGCTGGGATCATGACCTGAGCTGAAGGCAGACGTTTAATGACTGAGCCACCCAGGGGCCCCCAAAAATTAAATTCTTAAGGAGAGAAAAAATTTATATGCTTTGCATAGGAAATTAATAATCACTAATTTTAATAAGAACATGAAAAAAATAAAACAGAGGTAAGTAAGATAGGTAGAATTTATTGGTAAATTTAAATAAACACATTAATTGATTAATTAAAAATGTAATGATCCACCAACTTTAATTTAGAGTTGATAAATATAAATAAAAGCAAAACAACACACATACACAAAAGGAAAAATATAATTACCAGTTGGCCAAACATCCCCAAAGGACCAATTATCAAAACTAAATCAAAGTTTTCTACTGCCTACAAAAGAAAAGTTATAAGCCTGGTATTATTCTTGCCACTTATTTTGGCAAGAATTGGTCTAATTTTACACATCTCTCTACATAAAACTGCTTGAGTCAAACCATGATAATTCTAATAACATTCTACCAATTCTGCATGTTATGTTTGTTTATGTTATGTTACTGCAAATATTCCTGTGATTTTTTTTTTCTTCTTCCAATGAAATAGGGTTACTTACCTTTGGGGGTCTCCATTAGCTCTAACTTTTTCATTTATGTTGCACTGAAGCCTTTAGTTTATATTAATCCCCACACCTGTGAAGTTGTTTAGAAACTTCATGTTTTGTTCAACCACTTGATGTATCATCTATCTCTCATCTTGAATGATAAAAACTGGTCATTTGTTTTAGCATAAGTCCTTCTCTTTCAACTCAATTTGAAATTTTTGAAGGACCTAGACCTTAATCTGAATTAGGTTAACCTGGATGTTAGCTGAATTAAGCAGATTTAAATTTGGAGTAGAGTTTATAGATCTGGGTACAGAATTTGTTCATTTATATTTTTGTTAGAGAATATGCACTTATGGATTCATTAATTTATTTTAAAGGGGAATAGTTACACACTTCAGTTCCGGTTTACATTTTGGAAATGCAACAGAAACTAGGTCTGGAAAAGTATTTGCCCTCATGAGGCTTATGTCTAAGTGGAAACATAGGCAATATGTCTGTGATAAAAAACAAATTTAAAGATTGCATATGATGATGTATGTGATTAGAAAGAAAAGAAGAGAAAAAAGAAAAGAAAAGCTTCTGTGAAAGATAGTGACCAATTTCTTGGGATAGAGTTGTCAAGGAAAAGAGAAGGACCATTTATCTCCAGAAGCTAAGTGAAAAGATGCTGCTTAAGATCACCCCTCTTTTTATTTCCAAAGAAATAAAATAAGTACTAATACTGGGTCTCTATACTTTTTGAAAATGATCAAGTGAATGGAAGATCCAAGAGAATATTTAGAGTGGACAACAATGTCACTGCCTTGCACATACCAATTTAAGAATTCTTTATATCTTTCCACATTGTCTATCTACAGTGACTTAGAAGAATTATATACAAAAAAAGTTAGCCAAGGAATGTTAATTACTATAAATAAGAATCTTGAATTATAGAAATCAAAGATTAAGAAGTTGGTGTAACTGCAAACAATATTATAGGTTACATTGACTACGTTTATTACTGAATTTACATTAATGCTATATTCACCTGGGTGGCTCAATTGGTTGCCTTCAGCTCAGGTCATGATCCCAGAGTCCTAGGATCGAGTCCTGCATTGGGGTCCCTGCTCAGTGGGGAGCCTGCTTCTCCTTCTGCCTGTTCCACCTGCAGCTTTCCCTGCTTGTGCTCTCTCTCTCTCTCTCTCTCTGACAAATAAATAAATAAAATCTTTTTAAAAAATTATATTCTAAATTACAATGTCTCTAGCCATTCATTTAAGATCATTGCTCCTGAGATTATGCTTTCTTAGAATAAGTTGAGAACAATATCTCACAACTGAGGCCTTGATAAACTGGAAACGTCAGATCCACCTTGGCATCACCCCTTAAAATCTATTGAGAAGTTGGTTAAGAGAGTTTGAACTGTGTCCCTTGGAATTTGTTGCCATATGAGGAAATAGAGACTGGTAATTGTTTTGTTTTGTTTTGTTTTGTTTTCCTATCCCGTTATGATATCAGGAGTTTATGGAGGCATCCTCTACTATCAAGGTAAGTAAGAATTGTGGTGTTGGGAGGCTGGGGAGAAATGGAGAAGGGTATTTGCTTTCATTCTTCTGAGAATGCAGAATTTGCCTCAGTGATTCCTGCAACTCATATGAAGGAGCATCAAGAATAGAGAAGAAAGAAATAGCTGCTCGGCTGTCAACTAATCTGTGGATAAAAGGATATTTGAGGGCCTGAATATTTTGATGGTGAAGAGTTATGTACCTGAAAGGTGACAGGGTTATGTACTCTATGAAGTCATCAGCGAGAGAGACTTGAAGTGAGACCATTTAATATTCCGAAAGGAATCTCCATTGCATGCCATCTTTGTGCAATCACACCTCTGAAACCAGCATAAGGAATGAAACCAGGATACTTGAGAAAGCGAATAAAGAGGTGTGGGAACACTGTCAGATAACATGTGAAACTACTCAAAACTCAGACATTACACTATAGAATAATCAGGTGTTTGGAGATTTTTGAGAATATCTGACTAGAGTCAAGCCCATTGTCAGGACAGGATTCACAGTGGGTTCAGAACCACCCCAAATAACACTGAGCTCTGATCCATTCCCCAAAGTACTTCTGAGGCTACACACATCTCCCTCAAAGCATTTGCTGAAGAAAGAATAGGATGAGAGAGTGTCAATAGATTAGTGCAACTCATTACTATCATGAGAAAAGCAACCCACATGTTTGAGAGTGGCTCAGTAGATAATCGCAAGTTAAAAATAATTCCTAGAAAAGCATACATATCTTAATTAAATTAGAACTTCTCTAAATAAGTAATCTCTAAGATTATATACTTTAATTCATAATTCAGTTTGGATTTTGAATTCAACTTCATATGGCCCAACTGCCTTTCAGGATTTTAAAAACTGTTTTCAGGACACCAGTGTCATAGTGTGAAGAGAACTGAATTCACATCTCACATTTTTTCTTTTCTTTTTTTTTCACTTATATACAGTACATTCAGTTACAAGTTACAAGGATATTCAGTTACAAAGAAAAGAATCTCCGCTAACTTATGTGTCCATCATCTAGTATAAAAGGAGAATGTTTGAGTTGTAAAATAATATATGATTTTTAAGATATAATACAGTCCCTTTTACTTTTCAAAGAAGTTTACTGTCATTCTAAAGTAGACTCTCTGAATTTCTCTATTGGAAAAAAAAGCGATCTTGGTAAAATCTTACTTTACAATACTTGGAAAGTTACATATGTAGAGATAAATTCACAACTACATTGTTAAAATATTTTGATAAGTTACACAAAAATGCCTAGACTTCATTATACATATATGGTAATCAAATATGATAGCCTGCCTATCCAAACTAGACCTCTTGTCAAGGCAAAGTAAGTAAGAACCACGTGGGATCTTCTCACCTGCAGAGTCTTTTTAAGTTTCTAACAAATCAGTAATTTTTTTACCTTGTTTGCACAGTAGTTCATGACTAAAAGGATTATTATTTTGGAATAGTTTAATGTGATGTTCCCACGTCAGTGGAAGAACTAAGCAATAGTAATGAACAATTGGAAGATTCATATTGGTGTTGCAGCAACCTAAAACATTTTACAGGGAATGTAATGACTTAATTTGGGCTCCGGATAATAGAGAATTAAGATCTGCCAGAATTCAGTAGGTTTATCTTTCAATGTCTAAATTATCATCATGTGCTCTTTCTTAAATGTGGTAATTTTAGGTCTCTAACATATGTGCTCTAGAGGGAAAAAAAAGCTTGTTCTATTTGGAGAATACATAGATATTCTAAAGCAAAAGCAAGAATTTTTTCCATAAGAAAACAGTTACACCAGAGATGCTGGAATGTAAGGAAGAATGTGACTTCTTTCTCCCCAGCAAGTGTAAACGCAATCTGGAAGGAAACTGGATTAGCACGCCAATTCTTGGAAACTTAGCCGGTGTGCCTTCCCTCTCAGGATGTTTCTCCCACAATATCATCACTTATCAAATGGAAGCAATGACCAAGGAGATCTCAAGCAGATGATGTGTGTGTCATAAATAAAAAAAATAGATACATCCCAAATGTGACAAGACAGAATAAATAAGTTTGAAGTGTATCTCAGTAATTAAGAAAAAAAAAGTACTTAAGAATAAGAAGCTAAGGGAGACTGCTCAGAAAACAAAGGTAAATTTTTGGTGGAGATTGTAAAGAATTACAGATAAATCAAGTAAAGTTAAAACCACATTTGTTAATTCATAATCTGCAACTTACATAGTGACTAAAAAATTCAGCAGAATAGGCTTTTCCATTGATGTAGAGAGTCAAGAAGAGGCTAGAACAAAGTTTCTGCCTCAAGTGTACCCTCAAAAATTTGACATGTTCTGAAAAAATATTGTGATTACCTCAGTCAGGTTATGAATGCTCATAGAGAAATATCTACCCATTTAGTTTATTTCAACCTAATTCAGTTTATATCTCATCTGTTTACTCCTCAAAGTGTACATCTTCCTGAATTCCTTGTTGTTCAATGTTTAGAAACCTTTATTTTGCATATTCATTTGATTTTCTAGTTGTTTACAGTAGAAGGATAACTTTGGTTCCAATTAAATCATTTTTTTATGGAAACAGAAATCCTCCTTAAAGAAAGTTAGATAATCAATAATGTTATTTTCTTTCAAGATATAGTGCTATATACTATTTTTTAGAAATCATTTATTTTTGAAAATCATTTTTATATATAACAACTTTATAATTCCATCAATGCAATAAAAACTATCACAAAATTCACATTTAAAAAAATAGTTCATAACAATTATTTTATACCTCATTCCACTCTCAAGAGTGTCCCTATTTAAATAGTATGATCTATGGTTATCTTACTTCTAAGTCTATTAGAAGTAGCTCCACATTTCCATTGTTATGTATTCCCATGTAACAGCTACAGACTGTGGACATGAAACTGATGATTCAAATATAAGAAAGTCAGACATGATTTATGTGGTAAATAATAATTTTAAGTGATGTTCTGATAGAAAAGAGGTACAACCACTTTTTCATTAAATTACATACTTGCAGGGAAATTAATAATATATAAAACATTAAAATATTTAGTGTTCATATGTTAAAAAGAGTCTAGGCTCAGTACATTGTGAAAGGTTCTGGTGTTTTTTATGTTTGTTTCATTTTGTCTTGCTTACCTGATTATCTATAAGATTACTGCATGGAAATTCAAGAGTTGTGGTATGCAGGACAATTTTGTACTCTGTTGTAATATTCTGTGCATAAGGGAACTTTTACAACACTGATCCCACCTATTGAGGGTCATAGACTCCCCCAGTTTGGAAAATCATTGCATGGCGTTTTGTGGATTTTGTGTTACCTTCAAGTAGGTAGACTTGTTAAGGGTTAGTAACTTTATGGAAGTAGAAAGTGGTAGGATGTGATATAAACAATATGTATTTCAGTGGCAGTGTGTGGATAAGAAATGAAAGTTTGGCAGGATAAAGGCCATGGAGAAGAGGAGTAGATCAATTTACAAGTTACTGCAGAAATTTAACTATGAAGTTATGAGTATCTATGTAACCTGTTTAGGATACCACCATGGAGCAGAAGATAAAAATGAAAATAAAAGATCTGTTTTCTAGACTGAGATTCAGAACTGCAGGAGGAAGTGTGAGGATAATCGATGGAAGGAGAAGTTTGAAATGGAAGAGAAAGGTAAGAAAATAGACTGATATTTTATGTAGATGTTACAGGAAAGCTTCCTACATTCACTTATAAAGTAGGAAGATAAATGTGATATTTTGAGAAGAAAAAATGATGTTCAGAAAATATAGTATATTCTAAGAGAGCAATGTTGTGGAAAGATTTAAATAAATGTACAAAAGTAATTTATATATTTAAATATAGGCAGCATTTAGATAGGGTATAAAAAGGGTTATTGATGCTTTGTGATTACTGATAGCTGATGTGCTTTCCACTTTCTCGTCAGTTATCCTGAGAAAAGTAAATGGAATTCAAAATTAATTAACAGATTTTTTCAGTTCCAAACCAAATGTTCATGTTTTTAGGAAGAAAAATATAGTAAAAACCTTGAGATTCATCTTAAACATTATTATATAATATATGTTGAATCCCAAATGATTCTGGAAAGAATTTAACCCTTTCCTTAGCTTTTGTGTATTCCAAGTGTCTGGGTCAAGTGTACCATTCTACTAAGATTTGGCAATTCCATGGGGTGAGAAAAATGTGGCAACAGAGCTGAAGACATAAAATTCTACTTATTAAAAATAAGTGGTTGGGAAAATACTGCTGAACAATTACGGGTGCCAGATTTCAAATCTTTACTGATCAAGTTATCAATTATTGTTAATAATCTGAAGTCCTAGGGGCACCAGGGTGGCTCAGTCAGTTAAGCATCTGCCTTTGGCTCAGGTCATGATCACGGAGCCCTGGAATAAATCCCTGTTGTCAGGCCCCTTGCTCAGCAGGGAGTCTGCTTCTCCCTCTGCCCTTCACCTGGTTCAAGTTCTCTTTTCTCGCTCGCTTGCTCTCAAATAAATAAAAAAAATCTTTACAAAAAAAAAAGAATCTGAAGTCCTAGAAGAAGAGAAGGAGAAATACAAGAAAGTATAGAAGACAGAAGAGAAATTAAAGAAAAACAGGAGAAGAAGGAAGGGTTCAGATCTTAAGATTAATGATAACATATGGGATAAAGAAGCTGAGGCTATGGGAAATTGACCTTATAATGTTATAGCCCCATAATTTCAGCAGTGTATCTCTCTAAAAGACTCACATCTACATCTGAAAAAAAAATATTAACTGAGATAATACCAACATTTTAAAATTAAACAATAAGAACTAATATTTATAAAGTGTTTGCTATGTCCTAGGCATTGTTTAATAATCTTTACAAATGTTAACACATTGAATCCTTAAAGCTTTATTTAGGCTTTTTTCATTTTTCTTTTCTTTTTTTTTGCTATCTAGACACAAGGAAACTAGGCACATAGACGGTGTTTTCTTCGGTTATCATTGAATATCAGTGGATGTTGATGTTCTTAGCAATTTTAAGTAATGCATTTTTGGGTAATTTTTTTAGGGTGTATAAAAAACCCTACAAATGTTCAGGTTTCTTGAGTTCATTATTGATGGGTTTTATAATGGTGAAGTGTCCACTATATTAAATTTAAAGTCATAAAGACTCAGATTCAAATTGTACATTTTAAAATCTCATATAAGAAATTTACTAGTACTCTCCTAATTTAATTTTGTCCTTTTGCAAAATTAGAGTAACAACATCTGGGCGGAGCAAGACGGTGGAGGAGTAGGAGACCTGGATTTCGTCTTGTCTCAGGAATTCAGCTGAATAGGGATCAAACCATTCTGAACACCTACGAACTCAACAGGAGATCGAAGAAAAGAATAGCAACAACTCTCTGAACAGAAAAGCGACCACTTTCTGGAAGGTAGGACGTGTGGAGAAGTGAATTAGAGGTGATATTCGGGAGGATAGACGGCAGGGGAGGGGGCCTCTGTTGGCCGCTGAGCACAAAATCGGAACTTTGAAGAAGTCAGCTCCTCTGAGGGACGTCACTCCAGTGGCTAAGCGGGGGGTGGAACCCTCGCAGGACAGTGTGGTCTCAGGACCCTCGGGGTCACAGAAAGACCGGGGGTGCCTGAGTGTGGCAGAGCTCCCGGGTATTGGAGCGGGGAAGCTGGCTGCAAAGACGGAGTCGAGGCGTGAGCTCTCAGCTCGGGGTGGCCAATAAACTGTGATCTGCAGCACAGTCGGGCCACTGCTCCTCCAGCAGGGACCCCACAAGCAGCAGATCCGGGGAGACTCCCCTTCCTCCCCCGGGAGGAGTGGTGCGGGAGCGCACTGCAGGGAACTGCTGGGTTTGGAGACTCCACAAGGGGTCGTGTGCCAGAGATAGAATCGCTCAGTCGAGGCTGGGTGAGCACGGAGTGCGGCCGGAGACCGGGGAGATGGGAGTGATTGACTGCTTTTCTCTGGGGGTGCACTGAGGAGTGGGGCCCGAGTTCTTGGCTCCTCCTGGGCAGAGATTGGGAGGCCGCCATTTTCACTCTTGTCCTACAAAGCTGTAGGGAATGCTTGCAGGGAAGAAAAGCTCCCGAGAGCAAACCTGAGCAGATTACTTAGCCCCGACAGGCAAGGGTGGGGCAATTCCGCCTCTGGAAAAGACATTTGGAAACCAAGGCAACAGGCCCCTCCCCCAGAAGATCACCACGAACAGCCAGCCGAGACCAAGTTTACCGATCAAGGAGAATGGGAGAACTCCAATGCTAGGGGAATATTGCACATAGAATTCATGTTTTTTTTTACCATGATTCATTAGTCTTTCAAAGTTAATTTTTTTTTAAAGATTTTATTTATTTATTCATGAGAGACAGAGAGAGAGAGAGAGAGAGAGAGAGGGGCGCAAAGGGAGAAGCAGGCTCCCAAGGAGCAGAGAGCCCGATGTGGGACCCGATCCCAGGACTCTGGGATCATGACCTGAGCTAAAGGCAGACGCTTAACCATCTGAGCCACCCAGGTGCCCCAAAGTTAATTTTTTTAACTTTTTTTTTTAATTTTTCTTTTTCCCTTTTTCAACCAACATCTTATCATCCCTTTAAAAAAAAAACATTTTTATTTTTCATTTTTTGAGTCATATTCTATCCCTTCATAGTAGTTACCCTTATTTTTGACATATATATAAGTTGTTCACTCTTTAAATTTTGAGAGACAGTTTCTTCTAACATATCAAAATATACCCTAAATCTCTAGTGTATAGCTTTGTTCTAGTCCCCTGCCTGATCACATTCTCTCCCCTATTCTTTCTTTCTTTTTTTAATCCTCTTCTTTCTTTTTTCAGGCACCTTATCAATGCCTTTTTAAAAATTTTTTATAATTTTCATCTTTACAGTCATAGGCCATCCCTTCATTGTATCAACCCTTATTTTGTACATATATAAATCTTTCTTTCTTAAAATTTTAGGAGGCACTTTCTTCTAACAGACCAAAATACACCCAAAATCTAGTGTGTAGTACTGATCTATGAGTGCATAGATCATAATTATCACAATTATCATAATTGATCATATTCTGTTTTTTGGTTTTCTTCTGTTTTTGTTGTTTTAATTTTTTTCTTTTCTCTTTCTTTTTTCTTTCTTTCCCTTTCTTTTCCCCTGGTTTCAGGTCTTTTCTGATTTGTTTAGAGTATATTTTCTGGGGACATTGTTAACCTGTTAACATTTTGTTCTCTCATTCATCTATTTTCCTCTGGACAAAATGACAAGACGAAAAAAAATCACCTCAACAGAAGAACAAGAGGTAGCACCATCTGCCAGGGACCTACTCAATACGGACATTAGTACGATGTCGGACCTAGAATTCAGAATCATGATTTTAAAGATACTAGCTGGGCTTGAAAAAAGCATGGAAGTTATTAGAGAAACACTTCCTGGAGAAATAAAAGAACTAAAATCTAACCAAGTCGAAATCAAAAAGGCACCTCATGAGGTGCAATCAAAAGTGCGGACACTAACTGCTAAGATGATTGAGACAGAAGAGAGAATTAGAGATATAGAAGACAAAATGATGGAAAATAAAGAAGCTGAGAAAAAGAGAGATAAACAACTACTGGATCACGAGGGTAGAATTCAAGAGATAAGCGATACGATAAGACGAAAGAACATTAGAATAATTGGGATCCCAGAAAAAGAAGAAAGAGAGAGAGGGACAGAAGGTATATTGCAGCAAATTATAGCAGAGAACTTCACTACTGTGGGGAAGGAAACAGGCATCAAAATCCAGGAGGCACAGAGAACCCCTCTCAAAATCAATAAAAATAGGTCAACACCCCGACATCCAATAGTAAAACTTACAAGGCTCAGAGAAAAAGAGAAAATCTTGAAAGCAGCTTGGGAGAAGAGATCTGTAACCTATAATGGTAGAAACATTAGATTGGCAACAGACCTATCCACACAGACCTGGCAGGCCAGAAAGGACTGGCATGATATCTTCAGAGCACTAATGAGAAAAATATGCAGCCAAGAATACTATATCCGGCTAGGCTCTCATTGAATATTGAAGGAGAGGTAAAAAGCTTCCAGGACAAACAAAACCTAAAGGAATTTGGAGAACCAGTCCTCCAAGAAATATTGAAAGGGGTCCTCTAAGCAAAGAGAGAGCCTAAAAGCAGCATAGACCAGAAAGGAACACAGACAATATACAGTAACAGTCACCTTACAGGCAATAAAATGGCACTAAATTCATATCTTTCAATAGTTACCCAGAATGTAAATGGACTAAATGCCCCAATCAAAAGACACAGGCTTTCAGTTGGATTAAAAAACAAGACCCATCAATATGCTGTCTGCAAGAGGCTCATTTTAGACCCAAAGCCACCCCCACGTTGAAAGTGAGGGGGTGGAAAACCATTTACCATACTAATGGACACCAAAAGAAAGCTGGGGTGGCAATCCTTATATCAGACAAATTAGATTTTAAAACAAAGACTGTAATAAGAGATGAAGAAGGACACTATATCCTACTTAAAGGGTCTATCCAACAAGAAGATCTAACAATTGTAAATATCTATGCCCCTAATGTGGGAGCAGCCAATTATATGAGGCAATTAATAACAAAAGCAAAGAAACACATTGACAACAATACAATAATAGTGGGGGACTTTAACACCCCCCTCACTGAAATGGACAGATCATCTAAGCAAAAGATCAACAAGGAAATAAAGATTTTAAATGAAACACTGGACCAAATGGACTTCAGAGACATATTCAGAACATTCCATCCCAAAGCAACAGAATACACATTCTTCTCTAGTGCCCACGGAACATTCTCCAGAATAGATCACATCTAGGTCACAAATCAGGTCTCAACCGGTACCAAAAGATTGGGATTATTCCCTGCATATTTTCGGACCACAATGCTTTGAAACTAGAACTCAATCACAAGAGGAAAGTCGGAAAGAACTCAAACACATGGAGGCCAAAGAGCATCCTACTAAAGAATGAATGGGTCAACCAGGAAATTAAAGAAGAATTAAAAAAATTCATGGAAACCAATGAAAATGAAAACACAACTGTTTAAAATCTTTGGGATACAGCAAAGGCAGTCCTGAGAGGAAAGTATATGGCAATACAAGCCTTTCTCAAGAAACAAGAAAGGTCTCAAATACACAACCTAACCCTACACTTAAAGGAGCTAAAGAAAAAACAGCAAATTTAAACCCAGCAGGAAAAGAGAAATAATAAAGATCAGAGCAGAAATCAATGAAATAGAAACCAAAAGAACAGTAGAACAGATCGACGAAACTAGGAGCTGGTTCTTTGAAATAATTAACAAGATTGATAAACCCCTGGCCAGACGTATCAAAAGAAAAGAGAAATGACCCAAATCAACAAAATTATGAATGAAAGAGGAGAGATCACAACCAACACCAATGAAATACAAACAATTATAAGAACATGTTATGAGCAACTCCCCTATGCCAGCAAATTAGATAACCTGGAAGAAATGGATGCATTCCTAGAGATGTATCAACTACCAAAATTGAACCAGGAAGAAATAGAAAACCTGAACAGACCTATAACCACTAAGGAAATTGAAGCAGTCATCAAAAATCTCCCAACGAACAAAAGCCCAGGGCCAGATGGCTTCCCAGGGGAATACTACCAAACATTTAGAGAAGAATTGATACCTATTCTTCCGAAACTGTTCCAAAAAATAGAAATGGAAGAAAAATTCCAAACTCATTTTATAAGGCCACCATTACCTTGATCCCCAAACCAGACAAAGACCCCATCAAAAAGGAGAATTACAGACCAATATCTTTGATGAACTTGGATGCAAAAATTCTCACCAAAATACTGGCCAATAGGATCCAACAGTACATTAAAAGGATTATTCACCATGACCAAGTGGGATTTATTCCTGGGCTGCAAGGCTGGTTCAACATCCGCAAATCAATCAATGTGATACAATACATTAACAAAAGAAAGAAAAAGAATCATATGATCCTCTCAATAGATGCAGAAAAAGCATTTGACAAAGTACAGCATCCTTTCTTGATCAAAACTTTTCAGAGTATAGGGATAGAGGGTACATACCTCAATATCGTAAAAGATAACTATGAAAAACCTACAGCAAATATCATTCTCAATGGGGATAAGCTGAGAGCTTTTCCCCTAAGGTCAGGAATGCGGCAGGGATGTCCACTCTCACCACTGCTCTTCAACATAGTATTAGAAGTCCTAACCACAGCAATCAGACAACAAAAAAATCAAAGGCATCCAAAATCGGCAAAGAGGAAGTCAAACTCTCACTCTTTGCAGATGATATGATATTTTATGTGGAAAACCCAAAAGACTCCACCCCAAAACTGCTAGAACTCATACAGGAATTCAGTAAAGTAGCAGGATATAAAATCAATGCACAGAAATCAGTGGCATTCCTATACATCAACAACAAGACAGAAGAGAGACAAATTAAGGAGTCAATCCCATTTACAATTGCCCCCAAACCATAAGATACCTAGGAATAAATCTAACTGAAGAGGCAAGGATCGGTACTCAGAAATATAAAATACTCATGAAAGAAATTGAGGAAGACCCAAAGAAATGGAAAAACGTTCCATGCTCATGGATTGAAAGAACAAACATTGTGAAGATGTCAATGCTGCCTAGAGCAATCTACACATTCAATGCAATCCCCATCAAAATACCATCTGCTTTTTTCAAAGAAATGGAACAAATAATCCTAAAATTTGTATGGAATGAGAGGAGACCCCGAATAGCCAGAGGAATGTTGAGAAAGAAAAGCAAAGCTGGCGGCATCACAATTCCGGACTTCCAGCTCTATTACAAAGCTGTCATCATCAAGACAGTATGGTACTGGCACAAAAACAGACACATAGATCAATGGAACAGAATCGAGAGCCCAGAAATGGACCCTCAGCTCTATGGTCAACTCATCTTTGACAAAGCAGGAAAGAATGTCCAATGGAAAAAAGACAGTCTCTTCAACAAATGGTGTTGGGAAAATTGGACAGCCACATGCAGAAGAATGAAACTGGACCATTTCCTTACACCATACACAAAAATAGACTCCAAATGGTTGAAAGACCTAAATATGAGACAGGAGTCCCTCAAAATCCTAAAGGAGAACACAGGCAGCAACCTCTTCCACCTCAGCCACAGCAACTTCTTCCTAGAAACATCGCCAAAGGCAAGGGAAGCCAGGGCAAAAAATGAACTATTGGGATTTCATCAAGATAAAAAGCTTTTGCACAGCAAAGGAAAAAGTCAACAAAACCAAAAGACATCCGACAGAATGGGAGAGAATATTTGCAAATGACATATCAGATAAAGGGCTAGTATCCAAAATCTATAAAGAACTTACCAAACTCAACACCCAAAGAACAAATAATCCAATCAAGAAATGGGCAGAAGACACGAACAGACATTTTTCCAAAGAAGACATCCAAATGGCCAACAGACACAAGAAAAAGTGCTCCACACTGCTCGGCATCAGGGAAATCCAAATCAAAACCTCAATGAGATACCACCTCACACCAGTCAGAATGGCTAAAAATAATAAGTCAGGAAATGACAGATGTTGGCGGGCATGTGGAGAAAGGGGAACCCTCCTACACTGTTGGTGGGAATGCAAGCTGGTGCAACCACTCTGGAAAAAAGTATGGATGTTCCTCAAACAGTTGAAAATAGAACTACCATATGGCCCAGCAATTGCAGTACTGTGTATTTACCACAAAGATACAAATGTTGGGATCCAAAGGGGTACGTGCACCCCTATGTTTATAGCAACAATGTCCACAATAGCCAAACTGTGGAAAGAGCCAAGATGTCCATCGACAGATGAATGGATAAAGAAGAAGTGGTATATATACACAATGGAATATTATGCAGCTATCAAAAGGAATGAGATATTGCCATTTGCAATGACGTGGATGGAACTGGAGGGTGTTATGTTGAGTGAAATAAGTCAATCAGAGAAAGACATGTATCATATGACCTCACTGATATGAGGAATTCTTAATCTCAGGAAACAAACTGAGGGTTGCTGGCATGATGGGGGGTGGAGGAATGGGGTGGCTGGGTGATAGACATTGGGGAGGGTATGTGCTCTGGTGAGCACTGTGAATTGTGCAAGACTGTTGAATCACAGATCTGTACCCCTGAAACAAATAATGCAGTATATGTTAAGAAAAAAAAAAAGAAGATAGCAGGAGGGAAAGAACGAAGGGGAGTAAATCGGAAGGGGAGATGAACCGTGAGAGACAATGGACTCTGAATAACAAACTGAGGGTTCTAGAGGAGAGGGGGTTGTGGGGTTGCGTTAGCCTGGTGATGGGTATTAGGGAGGGCATGTTCTGCATGGAGCACTTGGTTTTATGCACAAACAATGAATCATGGAACACTACATCAAAAACTAATGATGTAATGTATGGTGCTTAACATAACAGTAAAAATTTAAAGAAAAAAAGAATAAAAATATCTGTCTCATATGAATTTTAAGGATCAAATGCGATATTTGTTTCATAATTGAACTTGTTTATCCATTCATGACATTTTAAAATTCTATTTAATCTAACATATGAAAATGCACAAAACTGCAAATTTTTGAAATCCTGTAATATGACTTCTCTAAAACAGACAAAATAAAAGAAATTGATTTCAAAATCATGAGAACTATTTTGAACAATAGGCAAGAAGCCTATTATAATATTTGATTAAAATATTTTAAGTCTCATGTGCTGTTGTTTATTTGTGTTGTTTATTTCTGGCTTAGTCAATTTTGGCTCCAAAAACAAAAACACCATTGATTGAGTAGCTAATAAACAACAGAAATTTATTTCTCACAGTTCCGGAGAATGGGAAGTCTAAGGTCAAGATGTTGGCAGATTCTGAGTCTTGTGACTTTCTGACTCATAGACGGGGGTCTTCTCTGTGTGTCCTAACTTGATAGAAAGGGCAAGGGAGTTCTCTGGGTCTCTTTTATCATTGTGCTAATCCAGTTCATCAAGGGCTCTGCCCTCATGTTCTAATCACTTCCCAAAAGCCTCATCTCCCAATTTCATCACATGGGGATTTAAGTTTCAACATAATAAATTTTAGGGAGAAACAAACAAGCAATAGCATTACCTAATAATTTAGGTCATGTAGTATCTTACTAAAGCTAAAGCAAATATTTAAGATTTTTAACTTTGTATAATAGCACTATCAAATAAATTGAATGTATGAATGAAAAGGGGTAAAATATGTCCCCAGTTCAGAGATACATGAGTCAAAATATGCTCTGTGTAATTGCATGGGATCTTGCATTGCCAAAATTCTGGACTTTGGATACTCAGGTCTCTTTTCTTCAATTTCAGTAATGATTTTATTCATAAGTTCATAGATATTTTTATGCTTGCTCCTTTTGTTGCTTTTTAAAGTGGTTCTTTCTTCCTCTACATATCTAACTCCATAAAAGAGTATATTATGAGTAATGGCTTAGAGCCAAACTCTGTATCCTATTCCATTCCATCTTATTCTATCACATTCCATTGCTTCTCTTTAGTGTGATAACATTTTGAGAAATGCTATTTATTTATTTATTTATTTTTAAACATACATCTGGTCCAGGAGTTGGACAGTCTTTTTTTTTTTTTTAAAGATTTTTATTTATTTATTGAGAGAGAGAGAGAATGGTAGAGAGAGAGCATGAGAGGGAAGAAGGTCAGAGGGAGAAGCAGACTCCCCGCTGAGCAGGGAGCCCGATGCGGGACTCGATCCTGGGACTCCAGGATCATGACCTGAGCCGAAGGCAGTCGCTTAACCAACTGAGCCACCCAGGCGCCCTGAGAAATGCTATTTAAAAGCTAAGTTAAAGATTTTTATTATGATAAATAGTGATGTGTGTATGGAGGTGTACTTATTAAAGTAATAAAAATAGGTTCTGCTACTGAATATACTAGACATAATTCATTTTTTTTATTTTTTTAAAAAAGTATGATCCCATATTATACAATTATTTGTAGTCCCCTCATCAGTGATATCGTTCACTTCTCTACTTTGTAACATAAATATGGCTTTAATTGTTAATTATGTTTTTACTTGTGCTTGCTTTAATGACTTCCCTCAACTAGATTGTCGGGTCTTAAGAGGAAATAGTTAGGTTTGGTTTGTTCTCTAACTACAGAAACATGAAGAGAGCTACTTGCCCAGAGAAGAGATAAATATGTGGAAATGTTTGGATTACTTTTCATTAAGAAAAGCTAGATATACATGATCTAGATATCTAGAATCAAATTGGTACATTGGTCACATATAGAAATCAAGAACTTTCTTTATTATCTAAAACTATTTAGAAATAAATTTCTGTAGAAAATAATTTATATACCAATTTTATCAGTAGACCATAATCCATTCCATACATTGAAAAATCAAAACCTAAGGTAAATATTTGCAATATCAGTATAATGATGAAAATAAATTTCATCTCTCCCTAAACCAACATCTAAATGATTGCTAGATTTTTAGTGTTTTCTAAATTAATATTGTAACCATAGTTTCTTCTGGTTTAGAACATGTTTAAGTACCCAAACTCTACATTTCACACTTCCCCATAGCTAGTCCTGGATTATCTTCTTTAGTCTTCTGCCACAGCATATTCCTTCTGTGTGTTCTTCCTTCTGTTGCCATGCCCTTTGCCATGCTACATCACCATGGCAAACATATACCCATCAGTCAAGACCCAAATTAACTAGTGCATCTCGAAAATCTTCAATCCTGTAGTCAATATGTTCTTTCCTTTCTATGAACTCTCCCATAATTATGTATACTTATTATATTATGAAATTGTTTTTTGGTGCCTCTTGGGTCTTTGAGAGCAGATTTCAAGTCCTATTAATCAAATGATTAATTCCATGATGTGGAATTGTGCCTGATATGAAGCAGGTTCCTAGCAAATGTATGCTAAAAATAATGAATAAATAAAGTAGTAACCACAGTGGAGTAACCACAGTACTTTAGAATGACTAACAAGTTTTCCCTGGGCAATAAGTAAAATAAAAAAAAAAAATTCTAAAATAAGAATTAAACAATTTTGGCCCATAATAGATACACTCCTCTCTCAGCAAAATATGGATGTAAATAGGAACAGATTGTTTAATGGGGATTAAATTTTTTTAAGTATATAAGACATGTGGGGGACATATATGGTAGAAGAAGAATCAGATGTGTAAATAATATATGTGTAAGGTTATTTTTCCTCTTAGGAGAGATCTTCTAGTAAACTGACTCAAAACCAAAAGATATGGAATAATTGGAGAAAATTTAAAATATGAGAAAATAAATACATTCATCAGTGAAATAAATCTACCTTTAAATCACCTATCAAAACTGTTCTAGAAATTATAACTTAAAGAAAATTTGAAGAATATGGTTGGTAACAATTTAGAAGAAAGTAAACAATTATTTGTAGAGACAGTACGATATTTTAATTGCTTTTTATTTATATACAGGATATCTTAATCTCTTTGGTGAAATTTTTTGAGTTTAGACACATGCAGGAAACTTAGTAAATACCACCATAATTAAAATAAAGAATAGTTCTATCCCCAAATTCCCTTATGATGCCCGTTTGTAGTCCGTACCTTCCTTTCAAATCAATCCCTAGAAGTCATTGATATGCTTTTTGTGCCTACATGTTATAAAATGTCACATAATTGAACTAATTAATATGTAGCCTTTTGGGATTGTCATCCTTCACTTAGAATGATGCCTTTGAGTTTTTTCCATATGGTAGCATATACTAGTAAGTAGTTCTGCGTACATGTTTGTACTGCTGTTTGTGTACCCATTCATCAAGAACCATCTTACCTTAATGGATTGGACAAATACTACCAGCACAAATAATGTGATAAAAAGATCCATACTAAAATTGTTTCCAGGAACTACATTTCAGCTTCTACTGTCAAGTTATTTCTAGTATAAAGAAAAAGCTGAAAATATTTAGAACATACAACATACAAAGTGGGATTTATTTTATATTTTAATTTATTTAAGTATTTGGTAATCAAATCTAACAATTTAAAAATATTTTTGAAGTCATTTCAGTGCATTAAAATAACATCAAAATATTATATAGAAAAGCTAAATAGATGATAAATAGATGGAAAGATAGATAAATGCATAGACAATGCATAGCTAGAAAGTAGATTTATTTTACTTCCCAAGACAGGAATATATATATATTTCTTCCTGTATTAAGAAGATAGATATATAGATAGATATAGATAAATCTTTTATATATATTTTATATATATCTAATATCCATGTAAAATATATATTACCCTAGATATAGATATGTAAAGCCATCATTCTTACTAGATAGATATAAATACCACCCTCATTCTTGCCCATTAAGTTCATTGATTTTAAATCATAAACTTTGTTGTCTACTTTCTTTAGCACACATTTCGTCCAGTTTTGCTAAAAGCACAAGACGTAATTATTGAAGATTTATTAATATACATGTAGTATTGTAGTATTTTAATCTGCATTATTAAACTAGCTGAAAGTCTTTGCAACTTAAATGCATTCAACTTAATGCACACTAGTTAACAGAATTTCCACAAAACCATTATTGGGGACCATTTAAAAATGGCAGGTAGCCAGTAACATACTCAACCAAGTTGTTTTTTAAATTAATCTATCCATCTCTCAAATTAGATTAGACAAGTTATGCAATAATACAGTACTGCTGCTTCAGAATTTTGGTATCTTTAGAGAAATGTGTGTGGATAGAAATTTAGACATCTAATTTTAAACTTTGTTTGCCATATTATATTATCCCCGATATATACTTTATTCAGATGGCTTTGTCAAATTTGTACTTTTATTTTATTTATATATAAAATATTTAAGCATATCTTATAAAAGAGTTTTCATACTTAATACTTAAAGTAAAATACAATCAGCTAATCAGCTTGCTAGATCAACTTTCTGAACATTCATCATCTACAAGATAAATGTGAAATAAATAATCATATATAATATAATCATATTAAAAAGAAGACATGTCAAGTTTTAATGGAATTAAATACTGGATCATCACAGTCACAGCTGGCTCCTAAGATTAATCATAATACATAAGAAAAGAGGAAACAAAGTAACACTACACAAGGATATTAACAAAAATTATTTAGGGCAAAGCACTTTCCTGCTAAGTAAAAATGAGAGCAAATTTCTAAATATATTCCAATAGTATTCCAAGTATAATTTTACCAAAACAAAACAAACAAACAATGAATGGAATAGAACGGAGTATGGCTAAGAAAATATTAACAGGAGCAATTACTCATGAAAAAAAGAGCAGTTACTAAAGTTGTAATAGCAAATGTTCACCTAAGCTTTTATGTGAACACAAATTATGAACGTATTACTTATTGTATTGACCCCTCATATTTTCTGTATGTATCAGGTTCTGTTTTAGGAAATTAATCTCATGGAAGAAAAATACAGATTAGCAAAGTTTTGACTTGGGTATAATGGGTGCTTGGGAGTTAGGAGAACACAACAGAAGTGCAGGAACATATGGAGAAGTGAGGGGGAAGACAGAACTTATCCCCAAGAAGGTCTGGATATGAAACAATGAACAGAACTTAGTTAACAGCAAAGGAGAGAGAAAGTCATTTCAGAAAAAGCAAAAAGGACATGAAAGTTATGGCAATATAAGAAAAGCAGAGTGACTTCAGGAATTTCAACCGATTCACGGGAAGTCTGCTTCTCCTTCTCCCTGTGCTGCTCCCCCTTCTGTGTTCTCTCTCTGTCAAATAAATAAATAAAATCTTAAAAGAAAAAAAAAACAAAACTAAACAAAGGATTTCAATGGATTCAGTATGAGTTTAGGTCACCATGTTTAAGAAAGAGTCATGGGAATTAAACAAGGTACATGGACAAAGTCCAGATCACGTAGAAGTTTCAAATTTATCTTAAAAGCTATAAGGAACCATTTTAGTGGTTTAAGTACAGGAAGTAAACAATCATTATTACACATTAGAGTCAAAACTTATTAGGATGTTTTAGAGGAAGTCAGTCTGAAGAGAGAGCAAATCTGGGGCTATTGCAATAAATTCTGGCCTTCAGAGTTCACAAAGTGCTCTTAGCAGAATAATTTACCTGTGAGATTCTCAGCAAGAAACATTCTGTTAAGTACTACATATTGATAGCAGTCTTGGAAATTCTCAAAATATTCTGCAGTATCTTACAAGTAAGGGATATATCTAACATTTCCCAGTCTTTCTTTCTTTCTTTCTTTCTTTCTTTCTTTCTTTCTTTCTTTCTTTCTTTCTTTCTTTCTTTCTTTCTTTCTTTCTTTCTTTCTTTCTTTCTTTCTTTCTTTCTTTCTTTTTCTTTCTTTCCTCTCTTTTCTTCTTTCTTTCCTTTCTTTCACAACAAATCAGACAGAACTCTGATGCCTCCCTGAGCCAAATACAGCCACTTCTCTAAAAGCCAATGTTCTTAGCCAATGGACAAGGTCTATAAGATCTTAAAAGCCTATGCCTTTTTGACTTCAACTTTTAGTAGTTCTTTCCCTCTCCCCTAAGCTATCTGCTCTCATACTCACTTCACTTCAGCCATTCTAAGTATATAGATATCCTTTCTCTCCTCTGGGCTCAGAAGCTTTCCGGTTGCTGTGCATCCTCTCTATAACGCTCTGGACACTTATAACACTACATGGCTCACACATATTTCACGAGATTTGTAGTCAGATTCCAATTTACCATGTAGTTTTTTTTTTTTTTCCTCAATGATTCTATCGCAAACTGGCATTTCTCCCCCCATGCCCAGAAATTCTCTACGTTAAAATTATTTCCCCTAATGATGATCAGAGACCTTATATGTTGTATTTGTTTTAATGAACTGTCTCCTCTTAATTGATTGTAAGTTCATTGAAAGCAGTTTTATCTCTTGGTTCAATGTGCTAGTCTTAACACCTAGAACAATGTCTGACTTATGAAAAGTGCTCAAAATATTTGTTGATTGAATTAATATGTAAATATAATAAAAAGAAAATACAAAGATTTCAATCCAATAAATATGAGATAGTTTAATTCTTTAAGAAATTTACTGGAAAGAGGGCACCTGGGTGACTCAGTTGATTAAGTGTCTGCCTTCAGCTCAAGTCATGATCCTGGGGTTCTGGGATGGAGCCCCATGTCAGGCTCAGTAGGGGGTCTGCTGCCCCTCTTCCTCTGCCCCTCCCCCTGCTCATGCTCTCTCTTTCTTGCTCATTCATTCTCTCAAATAAATAAAATCTTTTTTTAAAAAAAGAAATTTACTGTAAAGAAAAAAATACTCGGGCGCCTGGGTGGCTCAGTTGGTTAAGTGACTGCCTTCGGCTCAGGTCATGATCCTGGAGTCCTGGGATCGAGTCCCACATCAGGCTTCCTGCTCAGCAGGGAGTCTGCTTCTCCCTCTGACCCTCTTCCCTCTCGTGCTTGCTATCTCTCATTCTCTCTCTCTCTCTCTCAAATAAATAAAATCTTTAAAAAAAAAAGAAAAAATACTCAAGAGTGTATCTTAGCAATAAGGAACTCAGAAAAAAGAATAGAATTTGAATAAAGATGGGATGCAAGAAGTGACAGCAAATGAAAACATCTGTGAACCTATTGATGAATCGCAACAATCATTTACCTAAAAAAAATATGTGATAGAGATTCATTATGGTTGGTGTCAAAAACAAGATGAAATTAAAATAGAAAAGTTATGTGAAGAAGATAGTTCCAATTCCTTTGATATGTGGCAAAATAATGGAGGTATTGGTTACTTTCATGTTAAAATGGAATATCCAACTTCCCAACTGTGAAGAAAATGAAATAGATTTAAAAAATCAACTCACCACGATTCAGCAGATAATAAAATAACATTAATAAATAAGTGATGGGTTCAAAGATAAGTTGTTTGAAAAAAAAGCCCTAATATGTCAATAATCATAACTGATTTACTATACAATATTATACTAAAAGTCCTACCCAATGGAGTAGGAACATAAACAATGAGAAAAGAATTATAAGGTTTGGAATCAAAGAGATAAAGTTATTGTTATCTATAGACAGTACAATTGTGTATATAGAAAATTCAAATATCTATGAGCAACTATTTAAAAACATACAGAGTTTTATAAGGTTGATTGAGTGAAAAAAATCTGTAAAAATAAAAAATAATTTTAAAATATGCTAAAAATTAGGGCACCTGTGTGGCTCAGATGGTTAAGCATCTGCCTTTGGCTCAGGTCATGATCTCAGGGTCCTGGGATTGAGCCTGTTTTGGTCTTCATGCTCAGTGGGGAGCCTGCTTCTCCCTCTGCCTTTCCTCTCCCCCATGTTTTCTCTCTCTCTTTCTCAAATGAATAAATAAAAAAAGAGTTACTCATTTAATACAGAATTAACACACATGTACACAAACAACTCTGACAATAGGCAAGCATTGGCTTTGGGGATGTCCAGATGCAAGAATGCTCTTACAGTGATCATTAGACTAAAAATTGTACAGCTTTTAAAATCAATTTGGCAGCATCTACTCAAGTTGAAACATGATTATAATTTATGAATCAGCAATTGAGCATCAAGATATCCACCCCAGAGAAACCCTTGCACATATGCAAAAAGAAGGCCAATACAAAATGACATTGCCCTGTTATTTGTAAAATAAAAATTGGATATAACCTCAATAACTAGCAAGAGCAAAAAAGTAATGTAAATATGATCATCTATTTATGTTATGGACCACTATGTAGGAATTAAAATTTAAAACTTAGATCTATTAGTAGTGATATTAATAAACTGAAAAGATAGTATATTGAAAGTGAAATTGTTGCAAAATCATAATTTTAACTAAGATAAAATATGTACAAAGCAACAATATATGTTGCTATAAATAATACCAACCTAATAATAGTATCAAAACTTAGAATTCAGTTTTATATATTTTGCCTCTGTCGAGAGGGAAGGAAAAGGCGACCTCAAATATGCAATATCCTGTTTCTTCAACTGAAACAAATATGGATGCCAAGTGTTTTTCTGTTATTATCTATGCTTTTCTAAACTTGTAATATTTTAAAATAAAACAAAAACATAATGAATCAATAAACACAAATTCAAAATATAAAAACAAACATATAAGCAACCAAAGACCTCCATGATTTATTCTAGATCCCTTTTTAGAATTTTATTTTCATTATAATGTAATCTTTCTTCATCTCTTCCAGAAATAATTTCAGTAATGCCTTGTTCAACTAGCATTTTTCAACCATTTACCATTTCACTCCCACATTGCATATTATTCCACTAGTCCATTTTCCTGGAGAGTGTGTGTGTGTGTGTGTGTGTGTGTGTGTGTGTGTACACACATACATGCACACACACACACACATATAACAATTTCAGAAGCTAAGCTAATAAAATAATTCTCACATAAAGATAAAAGATTATATGTAACTCAGAGGCCTGGGTGGTGCAGTCAGTTAAGTGTTTGACTCTTGGTTTTGGCTCAGGTCATAATCTCAGGGTCATGAGATTGAACCCCATGTCAGGTTCCACTCTTTGTACAGAATCTGCTTAAGACTCTCTCCTTCTCCCTCTGCCCATCCCTCAGTGCATGCTCTCTCTCTAAAATAAGTAAATAAGTATTTTTAAAAATTATATGTAACTCATTAATTAATAAAATATAGTAACCAGTGCAATTCTATGAGCAGTTCAAAGAAGATTGGAGAAGACATTGGGAAAAATTAAGTAAAATATTAGGATGAGGTTGTTGCATTAGGTACAAAATTGGCTATTTTTACAGAGTAATAATCCTCTAGCGTAGCATAATTATTTGCATGCCTACTGAACAGAAATTTATAAGTCAACAGGTAACTTCACTAAGTCTGGAATATTTAATCAATAGTAAACAGTAAGTTGATCTAATATATTCTTCTAGATCATCTCTGGGTAGCTGTTACCACTACACGATTGACAAAATTGATGCTGACTTTTTTGTCTTATTTCCATTGTACATAATGATTCTTACAATATATCTCTTAATTTGAAAATGCACACACATTTTCCTATTCATAAAGCACCCCAAATTGTGCTGACACTTCTTTCCTCTTAAAGTAGAGGTCATTTCTTAAACATATTAACCCTTAAAGCATTATCTTTGTTCATATTTATACTGTTTTTTCTTACATTTTCCTTATTTAAGTTTATATTTCTTCTTTCTTTCTCTCTAACATAAATTTCTCAAAAAAAAAAAAGATAAATCATTAATGGCCCATTTCTTCAAGCATGATACAATGTACATATTTTATATTCAATGAATGAAATTACTTCGTTACCATTTAAAAAGATTTTTTGAACATGATACAATTTTTAATCATCTGTTAAAAATAATTACAAATCTTTTCGATGCAGCTTTATAGTTTCAGAAGAAAATTGTAAGTCACTATACCAACTTTAATCCATTTCAATATATTCTTGTATACATATCCTACTATTTAGTCTTTGATTTTTGGTTTATCAGATAATTTGGGATTCAAAACAGATTCTTAATATCTTCTATAGATCAACTGAACCAGATAATGAATATTTTAGAACTTGGCATTATGGCCATACTTTTTTAGGTCTACAGAAGTAATCAGACACTCCACATAAAAGTGCTGAGTACTCGTCTAGATGCACTGGGCTTATCATTCACTTACTACTAGAATATGTGTTTAACAAAGAAACTCTCTTGTGGTCAGCAGACTCCATAGGCCTTTCTAAATCACTTAAAGGAGAGCTTCTATTGCTGCATGTTAGAAAGTTAATTCTGATTGCAAATTGACATGCTTAGGTAAGTCTAGACTTTATTGGCACTCCCGCAAAATGGGAGAAGAGTGGTTCAGACTTAATGAAAGTCAGCATTTTAAGAAAATCAATTGTTTTGCTTTAAAATGTTTAAAATGCTGGAAGAAATAAATTAACTGACTACAAATACTTCACCATGAAACTACAATAGTATAATAACATAACAGATTCTTACATGCATTAAAATGAGTCAAATGAAATATAACATATATATTTATAATATGTAATAGCATATAGGTTAAAAGCATATAATACATACATACACACATACATACATATATAAAATCTACATAGTGTCAAAAGATTTATAACAATAGTAAGAATGGAATAAAAGACATTAGAGGTTAACTAATTTCAAATTAGAGATGCATTTAATCCAGGCAACAAATATTAAAAAATTAAAATATAAAAAGTATGAAAATGACATTGTTTAGAAAATTGTGCATTAAGAAAAGACATTTTGTTCTACTCTCTCTTTTCAACATTAACCAAGTACAAAACAAGCCCCAAAATCTGTCATGTTGACATCAGCATTGACAAAGAGATAATTCTTCACATTTTTTTAAATAAAAATAGGTTGAAAAATTCCCTGGAGCACAATTTTGAATAGATTTCAGATTGTTCAGTTACCCAGTTAAAAAGGTTGCTTAAAACAATTGTTACAGTAATTTATTATGTATATTAAATAATAGGTAAATAAATATAGCCAAATTTCAACAGTGGTTATATGTTTGCATTGGACTCATCCCTCATTCTCTTTTTTTTGCTGATCTGTATTTTCTGTTTTCTCTGTAATTGCTGTGATCATTATATTTTTCTGTATCTGATTTATAGGCAACAAAAATATTCAATTAAGAAATTAGATAATTTAGTACAGTTACTTATGTAACTGATAGAACAATTTTATTTGGATTTTTAAGAATATTTTTCAAAACTTTAAGACAGTAATGAGTAACGCCAATAATTCCAGTCAGAAAATTGACAATAAGTACCTATTTTGCACTACTGCTATTATTTAAAATCACACCCTTACATACAACTCTCTGAGACTGAGCCACATGCAAAGCTCCCCCTAGTAAGGGAAAACCTTTCTTTTATTGATCACACTTGGGACCGAAGACACCTTTTTTGGTTCTCACCCAGAAGGGTTTCTCAATCCCATGGCACTCTTTATAACATACATATAAAGCTGTCTCACTATCACATTATCTGAATAATTCAGTCATCCAGTAAATACCTAGTAAATATCTACAGTGCCAGACCTGGAGGTACACACAAAGATGAGCAAAACAGACAGCTGTGACTGTTCTCAGGGAGGTAAGTAAAGTCATAAGAAAGACACATATTAAAGAAGTAATCAACTGCCACTTACTAGCCTTGTCACCTTGGACAAGCAACTACGACCAGTATCTAATACTTAGTTTGAAATGCGGATAATAATATGGTAGTATCTCCCTCATGAGGTTGCTGTAATGACCAGAAGAGCTTATGGGAGCCTGATACGTAGTGGGAGCTCTGTCAACTAAGTTCTCATTCTCTCCTCTTAAAAAGGCTTTGGAATTTTAAAACAAAACACAAAGAAACTGAGATTAAGGGAAGGCTTCCTGACGCAACCACACTGAAGTTGGGACCTGAAGGGAGAATAGGAATCAGTCACTTTAGAACACTTCAGAATGAGGACGCTGTTGTTTGGAGGCCCTGGGATATAAGAGAAAATGACAAAATCAAAGGGAACTTCAAGAGTCCAGTGATGAGTGAGAGGAAGGGTAGTGAATAGAGTTCACTCTAATGCGAGGAAGGAAAATGTCCCTTGAGATGCGGTGTAATTTTGGCAAAGGTTTGTTAGCGTTGGAACTCTGGAAGTGCTGTGGGGCACCCCTTTTTTCTGAGGAACATTAAAATTAAATTTATATTACTCTAAGGAGTCTATGGAAATTCTGTAAACCTGGCCTCTTTTCAAGTACAGTTTTCTTTGGCAGCTACTTGCAGTGGGTAAGTGGCCCAGGCAACTCACCTTATTTTGGCAATGATCCTGTTTCCAGCCATCTTTCTTTGACTATCTATAATCTGATTAAGAATGGCTGCTGTGATGTGAAGTCCATTTCTAGGTGGAGGGGGGAGAAAAAGGTACTAAAAACAACTATGAAAATAAATATGGACAATTATAGTAAAACATATAATCCCATGCCCAAGATGAAATAATTTCTAAAAACAGATGTTAATTTTATAGTCCCCTATTTCTTTTAATTGTAGTAAAAGTTAAAAGAGTGTGGGATGGAGGGGTGCCCAGGTGGCTCAGTCGTTAAGCATCTGCCTTCAGCTCAGGTCATGATCCCAGGGTCCTGGGATCAAGCCCCACATTGGGCTCCCTGCTCGGCGGAAGCCTGCTTCTCCCTCTCCCACTCCCCCTGCTTGTGTTCCCTCTCTCTGTCAAATAAATAAATAAAATCTTTTAAAAAATTTTAAAAAAAGAGTGTGGGATGGAGATATATGTAGGTGATATATATATGCTTATATATATATATATATACACACACACTATTGCAGATAAACAATAAGTACATATAAGTAATATATATGTGTATATATATATATATATAGAAGTATATACACATACGTAAATCTATATTATATACTTATCCATATTTCTATCCTATTAGGTTATCTCTAGTCAAATTTTTAATCAGCTCACTCTTGTTTTCTGGACTGACCTCAACTACAGGATACAGTCGGTTGGCTAGGATAATACTCAAAAGAAAGGGCAGAAAAAACATTAATTATTTAACATGAGGTATTGTTTTGTTTTTTATCTCACACCTTTCTTCCACTTTCCTCTGAGATATGCTTTGGGTTCTGAGCTCTAAATCCTTCATACTTTGTATAGGGATTCTGTGAATTCTGAGTTCTGGCTTCCAGATCAGTTGCTGACTATGGAGTCATCTCGTTTGGGTTATCATATTTTCCTCACCTTCTAAACCTACCATTATTCCAAAAAGCTGCATTCCAGGAACGATTAAATGGAAAATAGTACAGCCTAAGTTTCAGGGCCCTTCATTGTTTTAGACCTCACTTGTCTAAGCTTGAGGAACAGCTTTAGTAACTTTTATATTCAAACTGTTGTATTATTTTCTGTAATAAAGACTTCAAAGATTGTATGAGATTCAGACTCCACAAAACCGGAATCTGTTCCTGTTTGTGCTTGGCCTATAGCTCCAACACCCTTTGTATGACTGGCACTTACCTAAATTTGGGATAGATTTTATTTATGTAATGCATTTTTCTAATCTTCATTATGACTTCCTGATGAAAAGTGACTCCATGAGGTTACAGAAGAAGCTGGGAAATGAGGTAAAAAAGAAATGGATACTACTGCCAAGAGCCCCAAGATCCAGCCCTCATGTTCTTGTGAAATTGCACATAATTAAGCAACACGGCCTTTGTTTTTAATAAAGAAAAACAAGAAGAAGAAAAGATGCGCTCTAGTTTCTTTCAGCTCAAACACATTCTGGATAAAGAGAGTCACTAGTATCTTTTTGTGACATGTTTTCTTTCAGCAATTTCAACAATACAAAATAATGTCAAAGAAAAATTGCACCAAATGGATTTAAACAAGCAAAGAAGACTTTACTCAAGACTGTTGCAATAGGGGAAGAGATTGAACTCAATTTTGTTAAAGGAAAAGGCAGGGGAGTTTTTAAGCACTGCAGTGAGCAAGTGGAAAAGCAGCAGAGGGGAGTAAGGGAAGGGTTAGTCAAAGTGATTAGAAACTGTGTGTTTGCTAAATGGCACTCATTTAAGTTAGACTCTTACTGTCCCACAGAGACTAGGTGATTGCAGCCTTATCTTTTTTGATGGTTACATTTCAAAGGGATGACTTCCAGTTCCTGGAGAAAAAAGAATGGCAATAGGGTGGGAGGAGATTTACATCTCAAAGGAGCAGAGAAAGAACTTACAATTGCAGGTTTTCTAAAGTAAATGCTCTAAGAGAAGGGAGATCCAGGGACTATAGTCAACCAAAACTGTATAAAGCTTAGTCAAGTTGAGAACTGTTAAGGCTGTCCTGGTCAATAAGCAGCTTGGGAAATACACATATAATATTTGGAATTTCACCTTCAATAATAAATTACATAATAATAAGTATTGACAAATGTTCTTGCAAGAGGCCTAATTAGAGAATTAAAAATAAATTTGGATATAGCTATGTAGAGTTGAAATCATTTGTGATTTATTATATATTGCTAAACAAAGAATTACATTAAAATAGATTATTGTGGGGTTTGGTTACTGTGAGCAAGAGGTAGGTAAGGGGATAAAGATCATCAAAGAAGATAAGCTTTTAATACAACAGGTAGTGTAGAAAATAAAAAAAAAGTTCAGTAAATTATTATTCTATGGTCAAAGCTTCAGTGGAGTTTCAGTACTGCTATATTTAAATGTGACAATCTCTTTTCCTTATATTGATGGTGTATTAATTAGAAATACTTGGGTGGTGTCTTTGTTAGAGCTGGAGTCAAAACTCTTGAGCTAATGGACCATTTTAAAGATTCAGCCTCACTTTGGCACATATGAAAGCACAAATACAGGCTTCAAGTTCTTTGAAATGAATCAAGATCATTGTATTAATAGAAAGGTACTTGCAGGGAGATTCAGATGCAACTAATCAAGTAAAGCCAGGAGAGGTGTTAGAGAATAGTGTTTAAAAGATGCACTCAGAGTTATGCTCTATTTGACATTATCTTGGGCTGTGTATTTTCTTAAATTATTTTTTTAAAGAAAAGATTTAGCGATCAAAATTAAAATATTTTTTGGAGAGCTGTTAATATTGAATATAGTTTTACTCTTGAATATAAAAACTGCACCAAACAGGTTTTGACTATCATGAAAATAAAAACTAAAGTGTATAGTGAAAAACCTGATGAAGCACTGCCATCTTTTGGCTGTATAAATTAAGGATATAGAAACTATTGAGAAGTTAAATATCCAAGAAAGTGATATATATATATATATATATATATATATATATGTATATATCTTGAATATATCTTGAATAATTAAAATGTTTATAAATGATAAGGAGAATAGATGATAAAAATCATGTTTTAGCCAAGTTAAGCACAAATCTCAGCGGAAAATTGCCCGACTACGAATTTCAAGCCTGTGGACATAGGTAAAAATAAGAGTTAATGTTATTTAGGACTCTTTTGTTACTTGATTCTTGTGTACCATAAGAGGTAAATTTCTTATGACTGAAAAATCATTTTTTAAATGACATATTCAATAAAAATTTGGAAGTAGATGTGTGATACAATGTGTATTGCAAGATAATTCCTCAGCAATTATCAAGTTTTTCAAGTCAATTTAATGCCATTAAATTAACCAATAATAGTGTTTTTCAGAAACAATCATTAAATTCAAACTATGATTGCAATACAGGTTATAAATCTAACCAAAAAACCTTGAAATTTCATATTTTCAGTTTTTTCCAATGGATGGTGTAGAATAATGAAGCATTCTCAGTCACTCCAGAATTTGTCATTCTTTTCAGTATTTTAATTAAGCTTTTATAAGAACAATGAGAACAAGCTTAAATTCCTTGCTCACAGTAGTAGGCATATGGTAACATCACATCTATATTTGAGGAATCAAGGTATCTTTCTAATAAAGTTTATATTTACAAGAAAGTCAATCTAAGCAGATTGCCTCATCTATTTTAACTGAGCCTTCTCTACACAAATTAATTAGCTGTGCAGATTATAACAATCACATACTTGATATTATACATTTAATTGGCTATTAAACAAATTATATGAGAGGGCTTATTGAAAAATTAACTAGACTATATGGTTGTTGGTATATATAGTAGTCATGTTTCTAAAGCATTTATATGCTATTTGTGATTTCACTGATTTTAAGGAAAATAAAAATAAAAATTTCTACAAATAGATGTTTTTAAAGTAGAATAAAATCTAAATGATAATTGTTCTTTAGAGAAAGATAAATCTGCTCAATCTAAAACCAAAATTTAGTTTTTTTAAAAGATTTTATTTATTTATTTGAGAGAGAGAGAGAATGAGAGATACAGAGCACGAGAAGGAAGAGGGTCAGAGGGAGAAGCAGACTCCCCACTGAGCGGGGAGCCCGATGCGGGACTCGATCCCGGGACTCCAGGATCATGACCTGAGCTGAAGGCAGTCGCTTAACCAACTGAGCCACCCAGGCACCCTAAAACCAAAATTTAGTTTTGTGATATTTTTATATTACAGTCAGTAGGTTGGAAAACTTTGTTTCTTTTTTAATTTTTATAATTATGATTTTTTTCTCTTAAAAGCCTTTCTCACCTTGAGATTACATATTTATTCACCATATTTATTCAATACTGATGTTATTACACTGTATTCCCAGAAGATTTAGGCATAATATTCTTAAAATATCCATTGTTCATTTAATTCAGTATCTGAAATTTCCCATTTTCATATTATTACATTTCTATTTTGCAATTCACATAGCAGTAATACACCATTCCAAATTAGAGACATTTGTTTTGCATTTTTTCCAGGAGTTGTACAAGTTTTATTATTTTGGTGCCTTGTGTATAAGTATGTCTTTTAAAATAAAAATAAGCTCTGTTTCTCCTTTTTTAATCTCCCGCCTTTTAATTACTATATTTTTAAATTTAAAAAAGTGCTTAAGACAAATCATCCTTAAAAAATCATATATTTAATTTGTTAATCGTTAGGATTTTTCAACTTTTTAACATTAATTAGGTGTCATATGAGATTAAGTGCATATTTACTTTCTAGGTAGGTCTGGAAAAATAGCTAAAATTTACCTGTATACATGTATGGAAGTATATAATAAATAAATAATAACCAGTGATTTTATCCATTTCAAGCAATGTTAATATTTGATAATACATCCTCCCTGTATACTTAAAACTTATTAAATATATTTGATCATTTAAATTGGGTTCAGAGGTTAAGGAATTGTAGTTCAAGTTCCTAAAGACAAAACATAAAGTCAGCCTTCCTCTAAGACATTTTTCTGACTCTAAGTGGATGTGGCTTTTACATGATAACAAGTAGTATAAATAAATAGTAAGCCCTGCTTCTAGAACTTGTTTTTCCCTATTGGTTTAATCAGTCATTACTAGTGTTGGGTTTGTTTAGTCATATAACTCACTTGTGTCATATAAATAGCAGCAGAAATATTCAAGGCATTTTTCTGGGAAAAAAAAAACATTGATTTATCTTATTTTATTAAGGAATAGAACACAAGAAAGATGTAATGTATTGGTTTGTTAGGCTATGTTTTTGGGTGCTATTCTTTCTTTCTTGGTACCACTAGAAGAACTGGCCTATACTCTTCAGAATTATCAGGGCTATCTCTCTGTCTCTCTGTCTCTCTGTCTGTCTGTCTCTCTCTATTCCACCTTCTCTGCTTTACTACTTTTTAATCTAGCATCTTAAAATATCTGATATTGATGTAGATTGTATAATCTCTGCTTCCTCAATGAGAATGTAAGCTCCATGAGTTTTTTTTTTTTTTATCTGTGTTATTCATTGCATGTTATTTGGTTATGGCAACATGATATAGAACTGCAAAATTTAGTAAGTAAAAAGTATAGGGAGGTAAGTGTATGTGTGAGTGAGTGTGTGTGTGTGTGTGTGTGTGTGTAGCTCTCTCTCAGTTTTATATGCTGTCTGGTCTTAAATGATTGATTTCCAATTGGGGTCTCATATGGTCATAGTCAAAGACAGTTGGGTTTGGAGTCAACTAAAAATTCATGTTGCTGGAAGTTCTCTGCAGACTTAGCATGGACTATGCTGGAATATCTTAGTGTAGCCTCTACATGACTGGAGCTTCTCACAGTGTGTAAAGAAGGACACTGGGCTCTAAGATAACTGTGCTGAAAATGAGCACTCTAAGGACAGTAGGTGGCAGCCTCAAGGATTCTTACATTATCTTCATGGTCCCAAAATATTATCCCTGCTACCTTCATGTGGCTGAGCAAGTCGGTAGAGACAGACAAGTTTTGGGTTTAGGATAATTAGATTCCATCTCTCTTTGAGAGCAATGTCAAAGATTTGCAGCCATTTTTAGCATACCACAAAGCAAACCTCAGTGCTTACAATAGGGCCTGAAATATATTTGGTGTTTAATAAATGTTTGTTGAATGAATGAATGACTTAAATGAGGTCCATGATGTCATCTTTAATCAGAAGAATGACTAAATCTAGAACCATATTTCCTCCTGTTTTCCTGCCATAAACTATAATACATTCCTTTCTTTGTAAACTGAAACTGGTTTTCTCATACATACAATTAAGCAGTCTAACTTGTAAATGGATTATCAAGCGCCTATAAATCTCAGGTGAATTCAAAACATGTTGAATTTAATGTGTATACTCACTGAACTTGCCTAAAGCCCTCAGCTCTCTCCTTTCAGGTAAGAGATGTTCTTATCTAAATCTGATTTATATACCAAAAGTTTGTCATATTATTGCCTCTTTTAATTGAATCATAGAACCTCCAAATGAGGAGCAAGATGTTAATTTTATAGTCCTTTCTTCTTTTTTTAATAATTTTTTATTGTTATGTTAATCACCATACATTACATCATTAGTTTTGATGTAGTTCCATGATTCATTGTTTGTGCATAACACCCAATGCTGCACGCAGAATGCCCTCTTTAATACCCATCACCAGGTTAACCCATCCCCCCACCCCACCCCCCTCTAGAACTCTCGGTTTATTTTTCAGAGTCCATCGTCTCTCATGGTTCGTCTCCCCCTCCGACTTACTCCCCTTCATTCTTCCCCTCCTGCTATCTTCTTCTTCTTTTTTTTTTCCTAAACATATATTGCATTATTTGTTTCAGAAGTACAGACCCGTGATTCATCAGTTTTGTACAATTCACAGTGCTCACCATAGCACATACCCTCCCCAATATCTATCACCCAGCCACCCAAACCCTCCCACCCCCCCACCATTCCAGCAACCCTCAGTTTGTTTCCTGAGATTAAGAATTCCTCATATCAGTGAGGTCATATGATACATGTCTTTCTCTGATTGACTTATTTGACTCAGCATAACACCCTCCAGTTCTATCCACGTCGTTGCAAATGGCAAGATCTCATTGCTTTTGATGGCTGCATAATATTCCATTGGGTATATATATCACATCTTCTTTATCCATTCATCTGTCAATGGACATCTTGGCTCTTTCCACAGTTTGGCTATTGTGGACATTGCTGCTATAAACACTGGGGTGCACGTAGCCCTTCGGATCCCTACATTTGTATCTTTGGGGTAAATACCCAGTAGTGCAATTGCTGGATCGTATGGTAGCTCTATTTACAACTGTTTGAGGAACCTCCATACTGCTTTCCAGAGGGGTTGCACCAGCTTGCATTCCCACCAACAGTGTAGGAGGGTTCGCCTTTCTCCACATCCCTGCCAAATCTGTCGTTTCCTGACTTGTTAATTTTAGCCATTCTGACAGGTGTGAGGTGGTATCTCATTGAGGTTTTGATTTGGATTTCCCTGATGCCGAGCGATGTTGAGCACTTTTTCATATGTCTGTTGGCCATTTGGATGTCTTCTTTGGAAAAATGTCTGTTCATGTCTTCTGCCCATTTCTTGATTGGATTACTTGTTCTTTGGGTGTTGAGTTTGGTAAGTTCTTTATAGATTTTGGATACTAGCCCTTTATCTGATATGTCATTTGCAAATACTTTCTCCCTTTCTGTCGGTGGTCTTTTGGTTTTGTTGACTGTTTCTTTTGCTGTGCAAAAGCTTTTTATCTTGATGAAATCCCAATAGTTCATTTTTGCCCTTGCTTCCCTTGCCTTTGGCGATGTTTCTAGGAAGAAGTTGCTGTGGCTGAGGTGGAAGAGGTTGCTGCCTGTGTTCTCCTTTAGGATTTTGATGGACTCCTCTCTCACGTTTAGGTCTTTCAACCATTTGGAGTCTATTTTTGTGTGTGGTGCAAGGAAATGGTCCAGTTTCATTCTTCTGCATGTGGCTGTCCAATTTTCCCAACACCATTTGTTGAAGAGACTGTCTTTTTTCCATTGTACATTCTTTCCTGCTTTGTCAAAGATGAGTTGACCATGGAGTTGAGGGTCCATTTCTGGGCTCTCTATTCAGTTCCATTGATCTATGTGTCTGTTTTGGTGCCAGTACCATACTGTCTTGATGATGATAGCTTTGTAATAGAGCTGGAAGTCCGGAATTGTGATGCCGCCAGCTTTGCTTTTCTTTTTCAACATTCCTCTGGCTATTCGGGGTCTCTTCTGGTTCCATACAAATTTTAGGATTATTTGTTCCATTTCTTTGAAAAAGGTGGATGGTATTTTGATGGGGATTGCATTGAATGTGTAGATTGCTCTAGCTAGCACTGACATCTTCACAATGTTTGTTCTTCCAATCCATGAGCATGGAATGTTTTTCCATTTCTTTGTGTCTTCTTCAATTTCTTTCATGAGTATTTTATAGTTTTCGGAGCACAGATCGTTTGCCTCTTTGGTTAAATTTATTCCTAGGTATCTTATGGTTTTGGGTGCACTTGTAATTGGGATCGACTCCTTGATTTGTCTCTCTTCTGTCTTGTTGGTGTATAGGAATGCCACTGATTTCTGTGCATTGATTTTATATCCTGCTACTTGACTGAATTCCTGTATGAGTTCTAGCAGTTTTGGGGTGGAGTCTTTTGGGTTTTCCACATACAGTATCATATCATCTGCAAAAAGTGAGAGTTTGACTTCCTCTTTGCCGATTTGGATGCCTTTGATTTCTTTTTGTTGTCTGATTGCTGTGGCTAGGACTTCTAATACTATGTTGAAGAGCAGTGGTGAGCGTGGACATCCCTGCCGCGTTCCTGACCTTAGGGGAAAAGCTCTCATCTTTTCCCCATTGAGAATGATATTCGCTGTAGGTTTTTCATAGATGGCTTTTATGATATTGAGCTATGTACCCTCTATCTCTATACTCTGAAGAGTTTTGATCAAGAAAGGATGCTGTACTTTGTCAAGTGCTTTTTCTGCATCTATTGAGAGGATCATTTGATTCTTGTTCTTTCTTTTGTTAATGTATTGTATCATGATTGATTTGCAGATGTTGAACCAGCCTTGCAGCCCAGGGATAAATCCCACTTGGTCATGGTGAATAATCCTTTTAATGTACTGTTGGATTCTATTGGCTAGTATTTTGGTGAGATTTTTTGCATCCATGTTCATCAAGGATATTGGTCTGTAATTCTCCTTTTTGGACCCCAAAGATGGGGTCTTTGTCTGGTTTGGGGATCAAGGTAATGGTGGCCTCATAAGATGAGTTTGGAAATTTTCCTTCCTTTTCTATTTTTTGGAACAGTTTCAGGAGAATAGGTATTAATTCTTCTTTAAATGTCTGATAGAATTCCCCTGGGAAGCCATCTGGCCCTGGGCTTTTGTTTGTTGGGAGATTTTTGATGACTGCTTCAATTTCCTTAGTGGTTATAGGTCTGTTCAGGTTTTCTATTTCTTCCTGGTTCAATTTTGGTAGTTGATACATCTCTAGGAATGCACCCATTTCTTCCAGGTTATCTAATTTGCTGGCATAGAGTTGCTCATAATATGTTCTTATAATTGTTTGTATTTCTTTGGTGTTGGTTGTGATCTCTCCTCTTTCATTCATGATTTTGTTGAATTGGGTCATTTCTCTTTTCTTCTTGATAAGTCTGGCCAGGGGTTTTCAATCTTGTTAATTCTTTCAAAGAACCAGCTCCCTAGTTTCGTTGATCTGTTCCACTGTTCTTTTGGTTTCTATTTCATTGATTTCTGCTCTGATGTTTATTATTTCTCTTCTCCTCTGGGTTTAGGCTCTATTTGCTATTTTTTCTCCAGCTCCTTTAAGTGTAGGGTTAGGTTGTGTATTTGAGACCTTTCTTGTTTCTTGAGAAAGGCTTGTATTGCCATATACTTTCCTCTCAGGACTGCCTTTGCTGTATCCCAAAGATTTTGAACAGTTGTGTTTTCATTTTCATTGGTTTCCATGAATTTTTTTAATTCTTCTTTAATTTCCTGGTTGACCCATTCATTCTTTAGTAGGATGCTCTTTAGCCTCCATGTATTTGAGTTCTTTCCGACTTTCCTCTTGTGATTGAGTTCTAGTTTCAAAGCATTGTGGTCCGAAAATATGCAGGGAATAATCCCAATCTTTTGGTACCGGTTGAGACCTGATTTGTGACCTAGGATATGATCAATTCTGGAGAATGTTTCATGGGCACTAGAGAAGAAGGTGTATTCTGTTGCTTTGGGATGGAATGTTCTGAATATGTCTGAAAAGTCCATTTGGTCCAGTGTGTCATTTAAAGTCTTTATTTCCTTGTTGATCTTTTCCTTAGATGATCTGTCCATTTCAGTGAGGGGGGTGTTAAAGTCCCCCACTATTATTGTATTGTTGTCAATGTGTTTCTTTGCTTTTGTTATTAATTGCCATATATAATTGGCTGCTCCCACGTTAGGGGCATAGATATTTACAATTGTTAGATCTTCTTGTTGGATAGACCCTTTAAGTAAGATATAGTGTCCTTCTTCATCTCTTATTACAGTCTTTGTTTTAAAATCTAATTTGTCTGATATAAGGATTGCCACCCCAGCTTTCTTTTGGTGTCCATTAGCATGGTAAATGGTTTTTCACCCCCTCACTTTCAATCTGGGGGTGTCTTTGGGTCTAAAATGAGTCTCTTGCAGACAGCATATTGATGGGTCGTTTTTTTTTTTAATCCAATCTGATAGCCTGTGTCTTTTGATTGGGGTTGTGGTAAAAGTCGAAAAAGTGTGGAATGGAGACACATAAATGGTAAGACCTTATCTGTAGTAGGGTAAATTTATGTTCAAGATTATAAATAGTATTCCAACTATAATCCATGTGAACCAATACTATCTTGTTCTGGGCAGTTGTGTATTATTCACTAATTCTTCATGGCCCTGTTCTATTCCATACATCATACATGACATCCATTCAGTGAACTTACCACTTTTGTAAATGAGAAATTTTTGTACTATCTGTGGAAAATTCTCTGCTTTATGTATGTTTATGTTCCTCCAATACCTACCATGTAAAATACCTTCTACATGTACTGAATACTTGTGACAGACTTCTTTATGATGTACAGAGATGAGTGATACCTGGACTTTCATACAAATAATAAAAGGAAAGTTTCCAGAATAAATGGCTTCAGAAGAAATATATTAAAGCCCTTAATCTTGGTTTTTCCCATTCAAATATTCCTAGACTAAAGTTCCTTGAGATTTTGTAATTTTAGCCTAAGTGTCCATACAATGGGACTCCTCATAGATATTTTTAAAAAAGGGATTTACAAACCCCTCTGCAAAATTGTTTTCAGATCGCTAAGGGTATTTTCTGAAATATGCTTAAGGATGATAATTTGTGGGATGCATTTGATGTTGGGAAGTGAGCAAAAGTTAATCTGAGCAAAGTGTATTGATTGTTTCACCTGATTTTTTAAAAGAATTAGACAATGCAAGTTCATAAAATAGATTGTTAGGACAACTTTCAAAATACCATAAACCATTTCAACTGAGTGTATTCACTGGGACTGAAAAAATTAACACATGCAACCCACTTGGCTGGAAAATGTCGCTGGTCTCCACTGCTTTTTCCCATGACCAAATAAACAACATAAAAAATAAATAAATATGTTTTTGGATTCTGAACATAGACAATGAAAACAAAGAAAGTAGAAGAATAAGAGTAATAAGAGTTCTGTTCAGTCTTGCCACTGTTTTCATCAAACTTCATGCTAGAGTGACAGAAAAATATATCTTTAGACAACAGAAAACAAGTAGATATAGTTATGATTTGCAAAGAACTCATGGTAGCAGATCTTTCTTAATACCTTTGGTTAGTAAGAATTGTGACAATATGGAAATAGGAAAAGAAATTATACTAAATGTGAGGAGGTAAGTTCAAGGAAATTATGCTACAGTTAAAGGTGTGCTATGGGTAAAATGGAAAGAGATTACTTTCAAGGAAGAAAAAAAGAATAATTTCAACTACTAACTGAAACATTTGAAGGTGAAAGTTTTCAGCAGTATAGCTTGGAAGAAAAATTTATTATCTACCACATATTCTCTGAAATTCAAATAATTTTATCAATTTGCTTCATCCATGTTTAATTCAATGTTTAAAATATTTTCTTCAAAGTCTCTAGACTTTCTACTTTTTTTATATAAGTCTTTAATATCCCTAGGGCTTGAAAGTCACTTATCATAAACTATGTGTTTCACTGAAAGGTAATTTTAAATGGACCAAGAATATTGAAGAGATGCTTTTAAGGTTAAAATGGACTAAGATCAATCTAAGGAGCAAAGGCTTAGACATGACAATGTGTATAAATGATGCAATTTATAGGTTGCAAAGGTGGACTGGGGTCTGATTTCCAATACAAGTGCTGATTTAGAGCATGGTTCCTTAGGGGCCTAGGGCATTTTTAAAACATTATGTTAACTATCATTCAGTACCATCATGAGGGAGACTGAACCTATTATATCCAATTTGCAGGTAATAAAAATAAGTCAATGAGAGGTTAAGTAGCTTGTTCAAGGTCACCAAGCAAGTTCTAGTGGAGCTAAAAATGAAAGTCACATCTCATCCACTTGAACTGATGTCATCTGATCAGGGGCCTTATTCAGAACTCATTATGCTAAACAGAAGACCTGATTAAAATCATTGACTTCGATGAAGATAGAACGAAAAAGGTAAAAACACAAATATATTTTTCATGCAGAAAAAAATTTAATTTGCCACATTCCTGCTTAAAATTCCTAAATCCAAAGCACCTCATTTTCAACAAAGAATAAAATCATGATAGACTCAAATGATGAGGTTAATATTATTGCACAACAATATTAGTTTTCAGACATCTAGAAAATTTGGGTCTATGATTGCCTGATCTGTAAATGTACTGCCAGGGCACCAGTAGTTGTCTAATCTTATGTATCCAAATTATTAGTCCTTGGGAAATTAAAGTGTGATTATTTGAACTGGGCCCAGAAAATGAGAGAGCACTGTTCTGCTATCATATGAAAAAGAGAATCACTGAAAGACACTCCAGCTGTTCAAGCAGCAACAAGACAGACAAACAAATGAAAGTGCCTTGTGGTTTCTCATGCCAATGTCTAAATGGTCAACCATTGACAGTTTTCAAAGCACAAAGACCATTGCAAAACAGCTAATCAATTCCGTGTGCCTCCTTTATGCAGTCAAATAAATTATTTCCCACTGAAATCATATTGCCCATTTAGGAAAAACAAAAGAATAACAGAACTAGTTCAGTATTGTTTGCTTTTTAGCAGATAAAGGGTTTAATGTCTTACTTTTCTTCTATAAAAACTCAAATGTCCTTTCCAAGAGTTGAGTTGCAGTGGATGATTTTAAAGATGTAAAATATGTTAAATGTTATGAGACTTGTAAGAAGGGATATTTTAACCCATAAACAATAACAAATGAGAGACTTAGTGAGAAAAATTGAAATCGGTAACACCTGCATACCTTGGGTGCTTTCAGAAGCTAAGTGATCTATTTCTTCAAAATATAATGGTAAAACTGCACGTATATTTAAAGCAAAAAATAACCATAAGTGTTTTTGTCACTTCTGAGCCATTATCATAGTTTTTATGGAGTCTTTTTGGAATACAAACACCTCCAGAGAGCTAATAAATTCTCCATCTTTTATGCTTATCTGTATTGGTAATGAAATTCTCATTTCGTGCTAAACACCTTGGGGGTTAGCTGATTTGAGATTTTTACCCAGTGTTCTGGACAACATTCAGTTTCACAATAAAACAGGCTCTCTTTTGACTGCCGTGCACAATTGGCATCTACATTTACCACATGGCTGGAGGTGATATATTTATGTCCCTTGACAAGCTAAGACACCATGAAGACATTAATTTCTCCTCATCCTTTGATAGTTACAATACTTGGTTTTTCCCCATATGATAATATGTAGAATCAATTTATGACGATGCAAAACAGAGCCTTTATCCACTCTGACTGTTGTATTTTATTTCTAAAAGTTTACCTGCTTGTCATATTACCAATTTTTTTCTGATACTCAAGAACAATGCCAGAGGCTTTATACACCAGATATGTAAAACTTCTAATTGCCTCTTTCTCAAACTGAAATACTCAGAATTCTTTGTGAATCAGCCAATAAATAGCATATCCAAGGTGATGAAAGCCAGAGTTGGGCATGTACATTTTCCTCCCCAACTGTTGAAATAATGTGTATGAAAGCTACTTTCAATTTCAGGTGGTAAACAAAGTCATTCAGAGGAAAACCAGAAAGATCCTTTAATAGTTTTTCATAGCTTACAAAATAAAATACATAGTCCTTAAGCTGTTCTTCAGTGATTTTAATACTCTAAGTATCAAACACCTCCCAGAATTTACCTCACATCACTCCTGTTTCTGATTTCCCTACTTGAGAAAAGAAGGTTAATCTTAAGAAGTCCGTGAAATCATGTTCTTCTACCCCTTTGTTCATGCTCTTCCTTTTTCTTTCCCCTCCATTGATCTAATCTTGCATAGTCTTCCTGAAATCCTTCACCATCTAGTTATCTTGTTTCTCTTTTTCTTCTTCTTCATTGAAGAAAAAGGAATGACATAATCTCCTAGGGTATTTTTCATGATAATAATATTTTTAAGTAACTTGGCACAGCACCTACATAATATTACCTTAGGTTCTTCTTCATACTTTAAATTATGTCTTAGAATTTAGTCATAATGGTGTAACTGAAACCAAACTGGCATTAAAAACAAACAAGCATAAAACAAACAAACAAACAAACAAACAAGCATATAAAACTAGAAAACTGGACAAAATATATAGAACTCTTTAAGAACTTGGGAAAAAAAGCACAGCAAAACTGTGGTGCTGAGAGGAGAAAAACAAGCAAAGTGAACCATAGAATCAACTTGGCCTTCTGTCTGGAGGACCTTTCAAGAACACAGTATAGTCAAGAAGGAGCTAAGCAGATCCCACAACCTTGTTTAGGCAAGAACAGATTGTACTTCAGCGAGGAGAGAATCAAGTAGCTGGAATTTGCAGCACATATGAACATATGAAAAGAGCTTTTTTTTTTTAATTTAAGAAACAAAACAGAAGATCACAGGGGAAGAGAGGAAAAAATAAAACAAGACAAAATCAGAGAAGAAGACAAACCATAAGAGACTCTTAATCATAGGAAACAAACAGGATTGCTGGAGGGGAGGGAGGCAGGGGGGGAATGGGGTAACTGGGTGATGGACATTAAGAAGGGCATGGGTAATGTAATGAGTACTGGGTATTCTATATAAGACTGATGAATCACTGACCTCTCCCTCTGAAACCAATAATACATTATATGTTAATTAACTGAATTTATATTAAAAAAAGAAAGGAAACAAAAAAAAATTGAAAACAGGTGAAAAAATCAGGGAGAAGATATCTTACAATATTTTTAATCCACAAACTATTTTTTTGTTAATTACCAAAAAAGTATTGTGTCAGACAGAGAGGAAGGAGGGGTGGAGAGAGACCGAGAGCCTTCAAAGCAAACAATGGTGACTGCTGAGGTTCTCCTGAGAGCCAGCGCCTAAGAAGAAATCCCTTGAAGAGTATGCCTGATGAAGTACTCCTGTGGTCTGAGGGGGTATTTTTAATCTGTCATCAGGTCTTTTCCTCAAATTGTAATATTAGAGTTCAAACTGCTACAGCAGAAGTGATTAAAAACCTCACATTTACAAGAAAGAAAAGAGTTTTATCTATAGTTTCAGAGAAAGAGCTCCAGAAAGATGCTTAGACATTTCTTTGAACCCTTGCTTGAATAAGAAGCTGTGCATGCTTAGGGAGAGAATCCAATAAAATGACAAGAGAAAAACTAGGAAATTAGTAACTACAAAGTAGCTGCAATCTGAAGATCTACCAGGACTCACACATGACTGAGAGATGTTCAGATTTTGACCACTTAGGATAGAAAGATCTCATTGAACAGTTAATATGTTCAATAGGAACAATAGAGAAAGCATTTCTTGGTAGTAGGGCAATAAAAGCTCTAGAGTAAATCCCACATTAGTATTAAATTAAAAATATTTAAAAACAATTCTCAAAAAGAGAAAGATGATCCACAACTAAATGAATTGTCTGGATAAACAAAACTCAACATGTTTAAGAAAAACAAGAAAATCTATGTGCTCAATAATACAGTATTCACAATATCCATTACCCATTTAAAAACCATTAGACTTTTCAGAAAGGAAAATCAGATCAAAAATGAGAAGAAAATTACTTAAAAAATAGACTCAAAAGTGGCAAATATGACCAAATTAACATACAAGGACTTTAAAATAACCGTTATGAATACACTCAAGAAGAGTAATAACACGAATACAATGAAGAGAGAAATGGAAAGTAAAGAAACAATCTGAAATTTTAGAACTGAAAAATAAAATATCTGAAAAATACACTGTTTGTGTTTAACAGATTAGACCCTAAAAAACGAAAGGAAGTTTCAGTGGAAGTCAATGTAAAAGAAAACATTTGAAGTGAAGTGAAGAAAAAAAATGAAAAAATTTAATAAAACTTGAGTGACCTATGAGAAAATAAAAAGGTAGTTTACTGATATATAATTTTACCCAGGGATAATGGTGGAACAGGAAAATATTTGAATGCCCAACAACTAGCCCAATTTTAAGAAAAAATTATAAAGATTCAAGAAGCTCAATAATGAATGCATGATAAATGTAAAGAAATTGCATCAAGGCTTATCATAGTCAAGTTATTTAAAACCATTGATAATAGGAAGAAAATTAACAGTAGATATAAACAAAGAAAGCTAGATTACATTAAAGTGCAGACACAGGCACAAAACAATGGAATGAAATTTTCTGAAAGTGTGGGAAGAGAGAAATGTGAACATACCATTCTAAATTTGATGAAAGCAAACCTCAAAAACAAAGGGAAACAAACAAGCGATCTGTAGTCAGGGGATTACAACTTAAAAAAATAAAATTTTAATAAGAAAATGGAAAAGAAACAGTGAGCCTAAAAGTTAATACTATGAAAAACAGGCAAATTGCTAAATTATAGTTACAGTAATAAAAAGAAGCGAACATGGAGCTTAGTAGAACATGAAGTAAATAAACATTATTATACATCTTTCATACATACATTAGAAATGATAATTAGAAAGGACTATTCACAAAGTTATGCTGATAAGTTTAAATCAAGATGAAGTGTACCAATTACTTGAATGATACAAATTACCAAAATGAACACAAGGAGAAATTGAAAAAAATCTCAACAACCCTAATTTTTTTAAATAAATTATATTTGTAATTAAATCCTCCTACAAAGAAAATCCCAACTATATATTTCTTTGCAGGTAAATTCTATCACAACCTAAAAAGGTCAATAATTACAGTCTTATATAAACTTTCAGGAACTAGAGAAAGTAGAATAACACTGGTCAACTGATTTTATGGTTCAACATGACATTAATATTAAAACCACAAAATAACCTCCCTCTCCACCTAAGAAAAGAAAATCATATATGTATATAAACATAAAAACAAAAATCCTTAACATATTGATGGGGTTTTGGAATATAGATGAAGTTTGGTGGGGTGAGGTCTGGAGCTGACAACCAAGAAAGAATTCTTGAGAAATCTTTGGTGCAAAAAGGTGGTTTTCTTAAAGCACAGGGATAGGAGCCATGGGCAGAAAAAGCTGCCCCAGGTTTGTGAGGTGTGGCTGACTATATACCTGGGAATTGGGGGAGCTATGGAAAAGGAAGATTTCGAAAGGATTTTTGTATGTTAAAGAAGACTCACAAGATACTGGAGGCCTTGACATTGCCAAGTTAAGGTTGTCCTTCCTTCTAGTAAGGAATTAACATTAAGATAGTTGGGAGCTTCCTGAAGGAGCATTACACTTTGCCTGCTTCAAGCATCTGTCAATCGGCTGCAGATTATAAGGACATTTAACAGTATCTACATTCCCTTCTGGAACAAAATGCTTTGTTCTTGTAAATTGCTAAGACTTGTGTAAACTGAGGGAGACTCATATCTTGCAGATTGTAATCTCTATAAATTAAGTATTTGTTTTTCCTTTAGGGCAACCAGGAGTGCCTGAGGAATGTCATATATATCTTATGGGGGGGCGGAGGGGTTGTGGGGTGTCAGCTTCTGCCTGTCCTCAGCTAGCTTTCTGCACCAGCATCAACATTAGCAAACCTAATGTGACAGTATATCAAAAGATAAAATATCATTATAAACAGGGTTTATTCAAGGAAGTTAAGGTTTGGTTTAATATTCAAGAAAAGCCTTTAACAAAATTTAAAATTTACTTATCATTAGTAAAAAAAAAACAAACAACTAAATAAAGAAATTAACCAAATCTAATAAAGGTGATGTGTGGAAAACCTATAACTAGCCTCATATCCAAGTGAAAAACAGAAAACTTTTCTCAGTTAGACCAGTAGAAGATAAGTATGGCAGCTCTCATCATTGTCCTGAAAATTTTAGGGCACTAAGATGGGGGGAGGGATAAAAGAGATATAGCTTTTTAAGGATAGAGTAAAATTGTGTTTATAGACAATATGATTTATTATGCAGAAAATCTTGTCTTTTAGAAAAATGACTAAAAGTCAATTTAGAATGGCTGCTGCATAAGGTTGATATAATTTTATTTCTATATTTCAGCAATAAATAATTCCCAAATAAGCCTCAAAACACAATATATTTATAATAATTAAATTAAACCAATAAAAATAGCAAGACCTGTCCATATATATATATATTGTAGAATACCAAAATAAATGTACTTCTATTACTGTTTGGAAAACTCAAGATTTTTAAGATGACACTATTTACCAAAACTGATCAATAAATTCAGCAAATTCCCAATCAAATTCCTAGTGTTTTTTTTCTTTTCCATAAAGATAATGACAAAGGTGTTCTAAAATGTATATGAAAATGCCAAAGACCAGAATAGCAAAACATATTTTTAAAAATCTGATGAAATAAAAGAGACCCATATAAATGGAAAGACATTTCATGTCCATGGGTGGGAAGAATTAATATTGTTAAAATGTCCATACTACCCAAAATGATCCACAGATTCAATGCAATCACTATCAAAATCACAATGATAATTGTCACAGAAACAGATAAAACAATACTAAAATTTGTATGGAAGCACAAAAGACCTTGAATAGCCAAAACAAATCTGAGCAAAGAACAAACTTGAAAACGTTACATTTTCTGTTATCAAAATACATCACAAAGTGTGTAATAAAATATATATTACACATTTCTTGATATCAAATATATAATATATTATAAAGTGCCAAAATATGGTTTCAGTAATCCAAATAATATAATACTGGCATAAAAACAGACATATAGACCAATTAAAACAGAATAAAAGCCTAGAATAAAGTTATGCTTATAGGATCAACTGACCTTCAAAAAGAGTGTCAGAATACACAATGGGGAAAGGAGAGCCTCTTCAACAAATGTGTTCGGAAATCTAGATATCCATACACAAAACAAAGAAAATTATCTTACATCATACACAAAAATTACCGCAAAATGGATTAAGGACTTAAACATAAGATTTGACACCATAAATCTCTACAATAAAACACAGGGGAAAAGCTTCTTGACATTGCTCTTGGCAGTGACTTCTTGCATAAGACACCAAAAGCACAGGCAACAAAGGCCAAAATGGGACTACATCAAACTTAAAAGCTACAGCAAAACAAAGGAAACAACAAAATAGTCAAGCACTTGGCGTTTTATGTAAGTGTTGAATCACTAAATTCTACACTTGAAACTAATATTACACTGTATGCTAACTAACTGGAATTTAAATACAAATTTGGAAAGAAAAAGGGGAAAAAGAGTCAATGTACATATAAAAAGAAAATATTCATAAACCCTATAATTAATAAAACTTTAATATCCAAAAAAATACAAGGGACTCCTACAACCCAAAAGCAAAAACAAACAAAAAGGAACAAACAAAAACTCCAAATAGCCAACTGTAAAAGGAGCAAATGATTGCAATAGACATTTATCCAAATGGTAGATAGGCATATAAGACACTCAATATCATTAATTATCAAGGAAATGCAGATCAAAACCACAATGCAATATCACTTTACACCTATTAGGATGGCTATTATAAAAAGAAGGAAAAGAAGAAGAAGAAGAAGAAGAAGAAGAAGAAGAAGAAGAAGAAGAAGAAGAAGAAGAAGAAGAAGAAGAAGAAGAAGAAGGAGATCACAAGTATTATCAAGGATGTGAAGAAAAGGAGATCCTTGTACGTTGTTGATACAGAGGTAAATTGGTGCAGCCACTATGGGAAACAGGATAGAGGTTCTTTAAAAAATTAAAAATAGAACTACTATATGACTCATCCAAAGGAATTGAAATCAGGATCTTGAAGAGATCCTTCTTTGTTTATTGCAGCATGATTCACAAGCGACAAGAAAATAAAGCAACTTAAATGCCCATTGAGAGACAAATGGATAAAGAAAATGTGGTATATGCAAACAGTGGGATATATTCAACCTTCAAGAAGAAGGGAATCCTGCCATTTGCAGGTGAGCCTGGAAGAAATTACGCTAGATGCAATAAGCCAGACACTACATGATACTACTTGTCAGAAGAATCTAAAATAACCATACTTATAGAAGTACAGAGCAGAATGGTGGTTGCCAGGGTCTGAATGGAGGGGGATAATCAACAGTATTAGTCAAAGGCTATAAAGTATTAGTTATGCAAGATAAATAAATATTAAATATGAACTGTACAGCATAGTGCTGATAGTTAATACTGTAATTTGTACTTAAAATTTTTGTAAAGAGGGTCGATCTTATGTTAGGTGTTCTTATCACACACGCGCGCACACACACACACACACATAAATAATAGGGTTAGTGAAAACTTTTGGAGTTGACAGATATATTTATGGCATAAATTATGGTGATGATATAGTAGATACATATTTATCTCCAAACTCATCAAGTTATATATATTACATATGTACAACTTTTATATGCCAATCATGGGTCAGTAAGGGGTTTAATTTTTTTTTTCATTTTACAACTTAGTCTCTAATTTCTAATTTCATTTTTAATATGCTATCATGATGGTATGAAATTCTTGTAAGAATAAACATATAGGTAAATGAAGCAAAAGAGAAAATTCAACAAGAGAATCTGATATAGGTGTCCAACAAAGACTTGATGAAGAACGTTAAACACTATTTTTGGAACAACTTGAAATCTATATTAAGAAATGCTAATTTGGGGGAGCCTGGGTGGCTCAGTCAGTTGAGCGTCTGACTCTTGGTTTTGGCTCAGGTCATGTTCACTTGGGTCATGGGACTGAGTCCCACATTGGGCTCCTTGCTCAGGGGGAGTCTGCTTGAAGATTCTCTCCCTCTGCTCCTCCCTTACTCTCTCTCTCTCTTTCCCTCTCTCTAAAATAAATAAATATTTTTTAAAAATAAAGAAAAAGTAATTTTGACTACTATGTCAAATCATACAGAAATTTACTCCAAGTAGGTCATGGACATGAAGTTAAATTTGAAATGATAAAACTTCTAGAAGTAAACATGGAACAACTTGATGACCTGGGGTAGACAAAAATTTAAGACATCCAGAACACTAACTGAAAGAAAAAGACAGGAGACAAATTGAAGGCCATTAATATTAAAATCTTCTGCTCTAAAAAAGACATCATTAAGGAAAAGAAAAGACAAGTTACATGCTGGAAAAATATATTTCCCTCATATATATCTGAGCAAGAACTTGTACTAAGTCCATATGAAATAAAGTAAGTGCTTAATAATAAGACTAATAAAAAATTAAAATGGACTAAAAGTTGAACATATATTTTATAGAAAAAAATATGAATGGCTTACAAGCCCTGGAAAAGACATTCAAATCATTAATTGTTAGAGGAAAGCAAATTAAAACCACAATGCAATAACACTACACACCCATTAGTATGACTAATACTGAACCTGGGAAGGATGCAGAGCAACCAGAACTCTCACATATTGCTGGTGGAAGGCAAAACTCTACAGCCACTTTGGAAAACAATTTGATAGGTTTTTTATCAAGTTAAACATATACTTACTATAGACGTAGCAATTCCATTTCTAGATATTTCCTGAAGGGAAATTAAAAGAATTGCCCATGTAAATATACATATATGTATATAGGAATGTCCACTGCATCTTTATTCTTCAGCCAAAAATAAAAAATAGCCTAAATTTTAAATCAGTAGAATTGGTAGACAGATTGTGATAAACTTATACAATGAGCTAGTATTCACAATAAAATGCAATGTACTCTTTGTACCCATATAAGCATTAGTGCAGCTCACTAGCATACTGAGTGAACAAAGGCAGACAGGAAAGATCACATTTCATGACACTATTAAATGCAATGGCTTAGAAAACTACTTATGCAGTCCACTTACCTGAATCACCATTTTCTTTACATGCAAAAATACTTTGAGCTGGCTCCTAGCAAGGACTTAAAAAAGATCTACTTTAAATTGGTGATGAAGCTTCTTACAAATCTAAGTATATATTTGATGGAAAATAAAGTATTGTGTGATATAGTTTCTAAAGAAATCTTTTGAAAAAAGTAAAAATCAGAGTGGAGTAACTGTCTTTTCATTTTCAGACTAAAATGAGTTATTCTGGGACATTATTTACCTATTTAGCAATATAGGATGTTTAGCTCTACTCCCGACCTCTACCCACCAGATGCCAGTAGCATCCCCACCCCCAGTTATGACAACCAAAAATTTCTGCGGACATTGCTCATTGTCCCAGGACATTGTTGTCCCTGTTTGAGAACCAGATTTAACAGGTTTCACATACCCACCAGGCAGAATTAAGAAAACATACATGTACAAGAACAGAGAGAAAACTCCACAAACTTTTATTCCCAGGGCCACTCTGGTTTTAATTCAAGGGGGGCTCTGTATATTTCCGGATCTACTTCAATTCCTACAACCCTGATTGAATAATTATGCAATGCTTTCATCTGTAGTTCATGTTGTCCAATATTTCTCTACATGCTTGAGTCCCGGTATTGATTTGTGAGGCCTTTTTATTCCTCATGAAATTGTGCCTTTCCATTTCAGCTGCTCACGAATCTGTCTCCGCTTTTGTTCTTACTGGAAAACATTAGTAACTGATATTTTTTTTTTCTCAAGGTACTAGGAATCAATCATTCTTGTTTATAAATTTCAGTATGTGAATTGTAACGACATCTTCTCAAGTGTGTACGGAAATAAATACCATGTGCTTTCACAGACAGAATGCTATATTTTAAGTGCCATGTGAGTATGTTACAAAATATTCTACATCATTAACATTATTTTCCATGGGTAAATTTATACTGAACAAGTAAGACAATTAGTCACTTAATCACATTTATTAAAATCACCCTACCAAAAGTTCAGGAAAAAGAGTAAATTAATACCATAACGTTAACTAACTCTAACACTGTGACCCATCTGGAATTAAAATTTAAATTATGCAGTCCAGAAGGGAAAAATTTTCACCAGACTTGCCAAAAAACTTTATAACAGAAATCCTCAACTGGAGGAATCAGATACATGAAAATCATGTATAGATGCATTTCCAATTCATATGATTCTTCTATATCACATATTGGAGAACCACTGCTTTATGAGAAGAAAATAGCATACTTAATATTAAATGTAAATATTAAATGTCTATGCCACTTAAAATGGTTTTATGTAATAAGCTATTATACTATTTTGTTATAACACTCAGAAGCATCAATTTAAAGATCTATTTAAATGAGTTCATGGATAAGGTACAGAAAAGTTTTGGCTATGTAAATTAGCTCTATTAGTGTAATTAACTAGATAAAAGTTGAAAGACCAGATAAAAATCTAGGACTTATGAATATATATTTTGGACAAATATATGTTTCTATAGAAGGTAAGGGATGAAAAATAAGGAATGGGACAATGGCAGAAACAACATTTTTTTTTTGGAAAAAAGTATTTTACATAGTGTCTACACTTATATTACAGAAAATATTTCCCAAACATCAGTCACAGGACAAATCTGATACATGACAAAGGACCAAGGACTGAGAACAAATATGAAAAATTGATTTGTTCAACTGTGCGTCAGTAAGAAACTTGTTTATTTTGAGATTTTTTTTTTAATGTGGCAGTGTTAAATATTTTTTCTTTTTTGAATTTTAACATGAGTATCTTAGCAGGTTTTGTTTCTTGTGTATTAGATAGGTCCTTTTTAGCAATTAAAAAATACTATATTATTTTGGTACCTATAAATTATTATTGAAGGTTTGGTCTTTTATAAAATCCAAAAATTTGAGAACCATTCCTTTTAAAACTTTTATTGAAAATATATACAAAAACAAAATGAAAGAAAAGAAAGTGCAGACCATTTTCTTTTAGAAGTCACCTTCCCATTTTAAGAAACCAGTGAAGAAGGACTTGTGGGGGGAAGAGATTTGCTTCACAGTCAGTTTTTCTGAGATGCATCTATTCCCTAAGGTGTGGAATAATGACCCTTGAAAGTACTTGAACACTAAAAAGATTTAAGAATGTTAATAGAAGAAAGGAAAGCTAAGCTGTTATAAATTGCTGTAGGGATCACGTTTCTGGGTTTCACTCTTGGCAGGCTTCTGGAGTCATTCATATTTCTTTTGAAAATGTTTAAAAATGTGAATTAGAATAATAGTCCTTAATTAGACAAAAATGGTGAGTGTAGGCAAGATAAAACTGTGTATCATAGTTTCAATTGTCTCAAAGAATTGTACTGGATACATTCTGCCATATATCACTGTGTTTCTATAGCAATTTGTATAATGTATTGAGACAAAACAAAACAAAACAAAACATTGACACTAAGGGTCATTTTTGAGAGTAATTTAATCAGAATATTAGGTATTTATTTGGTTAATTAAGTGAACAGAATGGGTGTAATATGACCAAGATTTGATTTAAACATGTAAATTACAACAAAGCAAAAGTAAAATCTATACATTTATTTCATTTCAGTTAATGATACTTTTTTGGATATATATATTTGTTCCTATCATAGAAGTAGTAAATCATAATGTTAAGAAACCATGATATAATGTTAACTCTCTAGTTTGAATTCTGCCTCCAAAATTTTATAGTTGAATAAACTTTAGCAAATTTTCCATTTCTTTCTGTCTTAGTTTTTACATCTCTAAAATGGAGATTATCACAGTAGTGGTTACTTCACAGAAGTGTTGGGATGGTAATCAATGCAAAGTACTAAGCATATTGCCTGGCTCGTTATTAAGTGTCCAATACACATATGTTTGTTTTGTTTTGTTTTGTTTTGTTTTGTTTTTGTAATCATCTTCAAGACATTTGGTGCTATTAAGGGAAATTGTAAATCATAGAATTTTCAAAAATATTTTCAGAAAAAATAATTGCCAAATTAATAACGGAGTAATTAACTAGTCACCTAAATGTTGAGGAACTTAAGGTGTGCACAGGCGATGTGGCACATGAAGGATCATGCAAAGGAGGAAAGAGATCTGAGGTTTTCTGTATCCAGATTTAGGTCTATGTTGTCAATGTTAGAAAGAAGACATCTGAGTTTCGTTTACTTCGGAAAGGAAAACTACTACTTTTACCCACATTTCACTGTCTTACCACTCTATTACCTTAAGATGCACTAGGACTCATAGTCGTATGCCCTATATCTCTATCTCTAGCAGTCACGACAAGGAACAGCAGGTGCATTCAGAACTTTATTGCCCACGCCCACCCTTTTTGGCACCATATTCTATCCTACTCTCAATCACTGAAATGCTCCCACATATCTTCTGGAATTTATGGTGCATCACCAGCAAAATTCTTTATATATTCAAATTCTATTCCTGTTTCTGCTTATTCAGAAACAGTCTCCTGAGGATACAGTTCTTCCTACACATCTCTCAAATGGTAATTTTTTTTCTTTCATACTGTTTGAGCCACTAAATACGGAGGTGACTTTCCCACTCCTCAGTGGGACTTCCAGACCATTCTCTATTTTTTTTCTTTTATTTCTCCACCTAGAAGCTCAGTGAATTAAATTCTACACCCCTTATTATAGCATTTTATTCACAAAAATCTTGATTTTTTCAGGGTCATTCCATAACAGTGTTTTATTCTTACCATTCCTATTGTTCCTTTTTACGTAGTCTTGACTTCAGACAAAACGAACTTTTTATATGTCCACATTCAACCTCCAGATCCTTTTTTTAATAATAAAAAATTAGCTGTCCATTCAATTACTTATTCAATATATCTTTATCCATCTACTTTCACGGAGACAGAAATCACAAATTACAACATGTCAATTCTGACTAGATTAGGGTGATGGTGGGTAGGAATGGGGGTTTACAGTACAAGGAAAAGTTTTCTAGAGGCTTCACCAGAATCTGGAAATAGGTTCAGGTGTCCTTCTGGTGAAAATGGCAGATATTTATTCTAGACAAAAATGCGAATATGAACAGAGGGTATTGTACATTCAGGAAACCATTGCAAATAAAGATCAGAATAGTTCAAATGGATTAAAATGAGGAAAGAAAGTGGAGATAAATGTAGAGACTAGGATAGAATTAACCAAAAAACAATCTTAAACAACGTGCTAATGAGCTTAGTTTTTTATCATTAGACACGTTGAGACTGTTAACCTTAAAAAAATAAAACTGCCAGTTATTTTACCAGCAAAAATGGGTTTATTTGGGAATAGCAGAGAACTGCAATCTGGAACAAGCAAGCTATGTCAGAACAAAGGAGAGGAAGGCTCTTTTATAGAGGGGAGGGGAAGTTGGGATGAGAGCTACAAACAAAAATTCCATTGGTGTAACCTGGGAGTTTGACATATAGGGCTTTTCTTTGGCTGGGTTGTGAGAGTCTCTCATTGGCTAGCCTCTTGCCTGGGGAGGAAGAAAACCTTTCTTCCTCCTGCTGAGGTAGTTAAAAAGTATCTAAGTCCAAGTTGCAACTCTTTCTGTTGGGTCTGCAATTGACAAGTAGTGGTAGGGCATGAGAGCTCCTCCTGACAGTCCCTGACTCCATTCTAAACAAGATTTCCTTTTCTTAATTTTCAAGCCATATATGAATTTGGTTCAGAATGATTTGAATCTTACCAACTTCACTCTGTCAGCAATGTAGAGGATGAACAGAATAAGGCTAGTAAGATGCAAAATGAGTCAAATGAGTTTGTAATGATTCAGGTGGGAAAGAATAGGGTCATGAAATCTATCAACTGGAGTTGAGGTCATATATGGAAAATGCAAAGGTAGGTCAGCCTGATAAGTGATAACTGGCAATGAGGGTGATGAAGGAAAAGATAACTTGGGGGGAGCCTGTGTGGTGCCAATCAGGCTCCACAAAGGAGACAGAAAATGACAAAGGAGAAGGAAAATGTTTTAATTAGAAAAGAAAGTGAGATTATTAAGCAGTAATGAATGGAAAAAGAAAAAGGGGAAGGCAGCAAAACAGAGTGGTCTTTGATGGAGCTTGATTTTGAAGAAAGAATCAATAACACACATTCAGCAAATAATATTCCAGTGCCAGTTACTGTTCCAGTATCTGAGGATAGAGTAGACAAGGAGATCTTGGGCAACACCTGGAAAGGTACACTAGCTTCAGGACGTAGATTTCTTCCCTTTAAATTAGAAGAAATTTAACATAATTTAAGAAAGAGAGAGGGGGAAGCTAAAAATGTAGAATTGGAAAATAAAAGACTAAGACTCTTACCTTGGAGGTCTAATATGAGGAAAATTAAGAACACAGCCGGATGCATTGTCTTTGAAATACAGGAAGAATTTATTAATTTTGTTATACCATATTGAATTCCATTTTAGATGTATTAGGATAAGTTGTCATGTGACGTATCCTTAATGGTTCCGTTGTTTAATTCTCATTGAAATACAAGGTCAAGCACTGAGAGATGTGAAGGGTGACCTTTGGCATCACTGTCAATTAAACAGATGGGTAGGGAGGTGTATCTGAGTTTGGGTGCTGGGCAGGGAGTTATAGATGTGATCTATAATGAAGGAAACACATGATTAACTGGAGATGAAGAATTAGAAATACATGTAATGTCAACGAGCTCTGTTTTGCTAAGATTATTTACCAGCTGATGGAATATGTCTGTTTTCAAAAATTGTATATTGGTATAAAGAAGGAAGAACAGTTTTTAATTCATTGACATAAATTGTAAACATTTTTTTTCCTTATAATGTTGCAAGTTTCTCTATCTTTATTTACATTTTTTATTGTGATCTTTCATTCTTACAAAAAAAGGTGTATGGACTTTTTATTTATTTATTTATTAAATATTTATTTATTTATTTTGAAAGCGTGAGAATGAGAGAGAGGGAGGGTACCTGAGAGGGGGGAGGATTAGAGGGAGAATCAGGTTCCCCGCCGAGAGGGAGCCCGATGCGGGACTCGATCCCGGGACTCCGGGATCATGACCTGAGTCGAAGGCAGTCACTTAACCAACTGAGCCACCCAGGCGCCCCTGGACTTTTTATATAAATATTTAAGGCTAAAGGACTCTTTTTTGTCCTACATCCATTTATGTAGTTATTTTAATGTGTTTCAATTACTGTTTATCTTTTTCCATAAAATAATTATGTATATTTAGGTGGGTTTGTTCCTGATACTTTTATCTATTTTGTTGTCACAAATGAATTTTTTAAAAATAAACATTTTTGATGGATTATTCCTAGTGTTTAGAAAAATGAATATTATACTTATCTTTTCATCTAGCAATACTGCTAAATTTTCTTATCAATTAAAATTAATTTGAGTATGCATGCTATTGAATCATCTAGAAGTAATGAAAGTTTTCTGTTTGTCTTTCCTCTGTCTAATACTTTCATTTCTTTTCTGGCCTTACTATGATAGCCAATTAGTTAAATAGAAGGAGAGGTGGTAAGCAGATATTCTTTGCTCTTCATATTAAAAAGTATATTTCTAGCATTTGAGCTTTAGAATTCCCTCTCTTAGATTAAGGGAATACTTACTTTTGTGTGAAATAAAAAGGGTTTTTTGTTTTATTTTCCTTTTTAATCATGAATGAATATACACTTTAATATTTTTTCAGATGACATGTATAAAAGTGATCATGTGATTTTAATCCTCTAATAAATTAACTTATCAAATTGCAATGATCTATTTTCTAATGTAAAAACCAACATTTTATTCCTTGTATAAACAGCAATTTGGCTTTTTGGAAGGTTTTGTTTTGTTTTTATTTTTGGTAAATTTCTAGTTATATTGTGGTTTATATCTGTTTTCATCTTATTTTCAAACTTGTTGCATTGCAGTAAAAAATACTGTCAGTTCAAACCCAATCTTAATATTTGATAAAGGTAGATTTTCCTAGGAAATACTTTCTTTTCATATATATTTAATGTATTTTCTCCAATTATTGGGTGCAATATTATATGTGTTCATTCGTTCAAGCCTGTTATGTGCACAGTTCAATCCATGTATATCCTTACTGATTTTGAACTGCTTCTTCAATTAATTATCTAGAAAATGTGCTAAAATCTCCAACAATGAAGTTGCTTTGTCAGTTTCCTTTGAAGCTTTATTTTTACCTTGTCTATCTTGAGGCTAGATAAGTGCATGCAAGTGTAAAATTTTTACAGTTCCCCGTGAATTAAAGTTGTTATTAGGATGGAGTAAACCTGGTTATTCCTAGAAATGCTTTTGGCTATAAGGTCTATTTTGTCTGATTATTGTAGATACATGATCTCTTTTTGGGTATTATTATATCTTTTCCCAAAGGCAACTTCTCATGTCTTTAACTTTCAAAGGTATCTCCTGCATACATAATGCAGATTGAAGGCCTTAAAATGGAGGCAGGACCTGGGTTGGTCATGTGGTGCATGGAGGGACTATAGGTGGTAGCTGGTAGGAGGGAAAGCTGACCAGGTGCAGTGTGGACATCCTGGTGGTAGAAACCAGCTGACTTTCAAGAGCTGAGGAAAGCAGTTCTAAGCCTTGCATTTCAGAGATAATACTCAGGTTGCTGGACAGAGTAGAAGTGGTCACAAGCAGGGTCTACAGTGAGGGCGCTTGCTGTGTTTATTAAATAGCGGTGGTTTAGATTAAAATGAGAAAATTGTGTAGACACAAATACCTACGGAATGTTGAAGAACTTTCTGATTTACCCACAACAAAAGCATTGGGTTTCACTTATGACTTCGCTGTTCTCCTTAAGCCTTCCAGTTCACTTCAGGGTGTATTCAACTATTTCAGTAAAAGAGCTTTGTACATGTGTATGTGTATGTGTGCCTGTCGGTGTGTGTTCTTTGCTTTCATTTTTATCCTGACTCCTCAACCAGTTAGAGAAATCTATTTCCAGGCAGAGATTACAGAGTCAAATTTCACTGAGACTGCTTTGCAGAGACAAACCACCCTCAAGATAATTATCCCAACAGCCCCAACAGCTGTGTGTAAAAGTAAAGAAGAATCTGTTTCTTTCGCCTGGCTATGCAACGTGGTCTAATATTTTGAATCCTGGAAGTCCTTGTTTAGTACACAATTAGGTTATCATCGGTTGTGGTAAATGAGATACTCATTTCCTGAGCAACATAAATTGGAAAGACATACCTCATGCCTTTACAACTTATACAAAACTCATGTCAGCTCTTTATCATAGAAATTAAAAATGAAAAATTATTAAAAACTATTATACTATTATGGACTAATTTGTGTTCTCCCAAAATTCATGTGGAAGTACTAACTCCCAATGTGATTGTATGTGGAAATAGGGCCTTTCAAAGAAGTAATTATGGTTAAATGAGGTCAAAAGGGCGGTGCCTTAATCCAGTGGCATCCTCGTAAGAGGAAGAGGCATCATGATGCGCGAGACCAAGGAAACATTATGTGAGGACACAATGAGAAGGCAGCCATCTTTAAGTTAAGGAGAGAGGCCTCAAAGACACCAAACCTGCTGGCATCTTAATCTTGATCTTCAAGCCTCCAGAACTGTGATAAAATACATTTCTGCAGTTTAAGCCACCAGGAAACAGCCTTAGCAAACTAATACAAAAACCAAAGGTATTCAGAGACCTAACTAAAGAAAAATGTACTGTTATTATCATCTTTGGGTGTTCTTCGTGTGCGTTTTAGGAAAAAATGGGGCTGATATCAAGTCCCATATCATGCAGTGGCTTGCACACATGTGCATTGCCATTTGTCTACAAATGAATAAGAACCCTTCTTGAATTTGTGCCTTTAATACCAAATTGGTTCCTGTGGAAATTTCCAGGGAGTTTTTATACATTGATATGATTAAATTCCAAGAAGCTATTGCTCTTGGTGTCCAATGAAAGTGAAGACTAAAGCTATGAATAGACCCAACCAATAGTACACAAGTATAGACAATTCAAGCTTTCTCAATTAATCTTGTTCAGTTGAGGTTTACAGTGAGGTAGAGAAAAACAAAGTGAATGTTACTGTTCTAACATTAGAAAATTGTTCTGATAGAGAAGGATTCTCCTAACCAAAAAAAAAAAAATAAAATAAGTATCTTTATGTTGGAAACACAATGTTCCTACCTAAAGGGTTTTGTGTATGACCATCTTTTCTAAGGATGGCTTGTGGAGCTTTGGTTTCTGTTTATAATGTTCCAGATTTGTTGAAAGATGACTTGGCACCATTCCATTATACTCTACTATTTATCATGTCTTTAGATTTACCAGGTTTGGATTTTTTTCCCTTTATTCTCTTGATCCTTAACAATATTGTTGTCCTACGGTTTTGGATAATTTCACCTCACCCTCAAGAGCAGACATTATAGCTGTCACAACTACTAGGCCCCAGGTAAGCCTTTCTCATGTCAGTTCATCCAGCAGCAGGAGTAAGGCAGGCATCAAAGGCAAAGGAAGTAACATTCTTGACATAATTCATTGGATGAAAAAGAATTCACTGGACTTTAGAAATCAGCCAAAGAGGTTTTCATTGGCCCTCTGATTTTGGAAACTATTTTATTTCCAGTAACTACAATACAGAAATGTCAAAGAGATATTTTTGCTTTTAATTCTTATTCATACCATATTTGGCATGAAATACATTCAGCCATATCTGCATTTCCAAAGAAATTGATGTAATTTTATATGTTATTTGATGGTTTCTACAAATGTGCTTTAATATTTTTGTGGTAATACATAGCAATAAAATTATTTGAATGTTCAAATAATATTTTCTAATAAGGTAGTTAATAATCCTAAAAAATAGACATTAAAAAATTAAATTTAATTAGACATTTAAAAAAATTGACATGACCGCTCTTTTGACTTTTCATCTTCTCCTCCATGTTCCATCTTGGGTGGATAATCTTTGTAAAGTCCACAAATAGACTCCCTTGACCACTGCTTTCTAGTTGGGTCAACCAATGGGGAGCCTAAGCAAATCATAGAGGGATGAAGAGAATGAGGTCAAGATATTTATTCCCTTGGCTTCCTTCTTTTTTTAATTTTTTTTTAGGATTTTATTTATTTATTTATTTGAGAGAGAATGAGAGAAAGAGAGAGTGCGGAGGGTAAGAGGGAGAAGCAGACTCCCCGCTGAGCAGGGAGCCCGATGTGGGACTCGATCCCAGGACTCCGGGATCATGACCTGAGCCGAAGGCAGTCGCTTAACTAACTGAGCCACCCAGGTGCCCCGGCTTCCTTCTTTTAAAAAGGCAACCCTGAACTGTACTCAAGAAGGCCTCCTAAACATAACCATTTCCCTACCTTAACTGTCCCCATCCCTAAACCTTTGGACCTAGAGTTAAAGTAATAATTCTTCCAATGATACTAATTCACAGTAACTTCACTACTCCTTTGCTTCCCCTATATTAATAAACAGTGTGTTAAATTCTCCACTTATAAACAAACTCTCCTGAAATTCTCATGAGTTGAGATACCATTTGTGTTCTGTCTGAAACTGAACTCATAAAATGGAGGTTATTACGTTTATATTAACTGCAATTCTGTATCATTGTTTTATTTTTACTATTTTATTATGTGCTTTCTATTATCCACTTTCTCTTCTCTCTTATCTTTTACTTTTACACATTGAGGGATTCCCCTCCCTTTTTTCTCACTTTTTTTTAGAAGTTAAATATGCTGAACCTCATATTCTCCTGATAACCCTCACTGTTTTAACACGAACACTTAAAGTTTAAAATTGCCAACATTTTTACTCACCTTGTTGATAGTACAAATAACTTAGAATAATTTTATTCTGTCAACCTTCAATATTTTTATTGAATTGTCCGGTATTTTGTTCTGTATCCTGCCTCCCCCACTGGCAAAAAAAGTCTGATATTATCATGGTTTTATATTATCATTCCCTGGGTACCTCTGTGGGTATATTTACCATTATCATTACGTTCACTGATCCTATTTGCATATCGGGTTTCCATCTGGAATCATTTTTCATGTGCCCAAAGGATACAATTTAAGATTTTCCCTTAGCTCCATAAACTCTGTTTTTGTTTTCTGAAAATAGTTAATCTTTCCTGTATATATGAAACATAGTTTTGTTGTTTATGGAAATCTAGGTGAAAATTTCTTTTCCCTCAGTGTGACAAGGATATTACTCCTCCGTATTCTGGCCTCCATTATTGCAATTGAGACATTATCCATTAAGCTCTCATTCATTATATAATCTAATAATCTACTTTTTCTTTCTGGTAACTTTTAATTTGATTGACTGATTAATGTTTTCATTCATTCATTCATTCATTCATTCATTCATTCATTCTCCCTGGTATTCTGTAGTTCCCCTAAGACATGCATAACTCTGCAGGTTTATTGTTTGTTTGACTATCCTGTTTGGTATTTGTTGGATTTCCTGGATTCAATAATTGGTTACTTCACTACTTCTGGAATTTCTTAGTCTTTGCTGCTTGAATTTGTCAGGTTATATATTATCTCATTCTGAAACATCAATTAGATGCATGTTAAATCTTTTCCCTCTGTCCTTAATATTTAGTCATCCCCCCCCACCACCACAATTTCATTTTTTTTCTCTTTTAACTTTCTGGGTAATGTATTTGGATCTAACTTTCAGATTTCTAAGTCCATCTAGATATATCTGCTAATTAATCTACCCTCTGATATTTGTAAAATTATTTTAAGCATTATAAGTTTTATCTCTGGGGTTCCTTCTGGTATTTTTTTAAAAAAGAACTCAATCATTTTTTGTATATTTATCCTTATTAATGTATTCCAGTGTCTGTTTTATTTATTACGCACATTAGACATTTGACCTTGATTATTCCATTAGCAGAAAAAAAATTGTTATACACAAATTTATATTTGTTCTGTATATTTTTCTCCAATACTTTCTCCTCTTGTATTCTTTATCATATGGAATTACCTCCCTATCTGCATAATTTCCTAAGCAAAATCCAGGATTCCTCCTTTGTCTTTTACTTTTATACCTCCACCCTTCAATAAATAAAGCCAAAACAATTCTGAAGTCTTACTATTACTTGAGCTTGTCCAATTCTCCCCAGAACCTACTGGCAATTTTACTTCTTCTTTTTCAATTCTTGTGCCTTTTGTTATTGATTGATTAAATGCTCTGGCTAGGACTTCCAGTACTATGGCAAATAAAAGCGGTGAGAGTGGGCATCCTTGTCCTGTTCCTGATATTAGAGGAGAGATTTCAGTTTTTACTGTTAAGTATGATGTTAGTTGTGGGCTTGTCATACATGCGCTTGATTATATTGAGGTACGTTCCCTCTAAACTCAATTTGTTGAGCGTTTTTATCGTTAAAGAATGTTGAATTTTATCAAATGCCTTTTCTGCCTCTATTGAGATGATCATATAATTTTTATCCTTCATTGTGTTAATGTGGTATACCACACTTAATAATTTGCAGATATTGAACAACCTTACATCCTTGGAATAAATATCTTTTGATCATGGTGTATTATCCTTTTAATGTAATGTTGAATTTGGTTTGCTGGTATTTTGTTGAGGAATTTTGCATGTGTTCATCAGAGATCTTAGCCTATAAATTTCCTTTCTTGTAATGCTCTTATTTGGTTTTGATATCAAGGTAATGCTGGCCTTGTAAAATGACTGGGAGTATTCACTCTTCTTCAATTTTTTGGAAGAACTTGAGGCTTGGTGCTAATTCTTTAAATATTTGTTAGAATTCACAAGGATAGCCCTCTTGTCCTGGGTTAATATTTTGGGGGGAGGTTTTTGGTTGTTTATTCAATCTCCTTATTTGTTATTGATGTGTTCATGTTTTCTACTTCTTTGTGATTCAGTCTTGGTAGGTTGTATGATTCTAAGAATGTATTCATTTCATCTGAGTTATTAGACTTGTTAGCATATACCTCTGCCTATATGCTAACTCTACATATTTTTTTAGTGAGAGAGATTGTTCCAAAATTGAAAGGTTTTCATGTCATTTAGCTGTGTGAAATCTCCCACACCAGTTAGGATTTTTTATGAGGTATTTCATGATAGCATCAGAACTAAAATCCCAGCATTGGAGCTATATTATTTTTACTCTCAGATTTCAGGTTCTATTTATAATTAGCCATTCTTCTTCTGGGAATGCACATAGTATTTACCCTTTCTTGAATGTGTGCTTCTCCTAACCCTATGCAAACCTATGTATTCATTTTTATTAGGTTAAATCATACATGTCAGCAGCTTTGCAAAATCATCCCTAATTTCACAGGTGCTGGCTATGTTAGATGATTTTCCTACAAGTTGTTGCAACATTAAATGTTTTGCTTATCATTATCCTTATTGGAGTTTTGAGTTTTTGCTTGTTCATTCTTTGTTTTTGTTTGTTTATTTTTGTTTTTGTTTTACTGCTTACTTACTACAATGCCTTCCCTACTATATCCTGAGCTCCTGAGAATAGTAACCGTGTCATATGACATGGCATCCTAGGAGATAAAAAAATAGCTAAATTAATTAGTAATCCACATAAGTTATTGAAGAATTCAGGGATTAGTTAGAAACAAGCAGCCGCTTAGATATATCTACCTTTTATTATTAACATGTGATGTATACATAAAATTAAGTCAAAATTTGAAATCTCTGAATTGACTTCTAAGCATATGGGGAAGAAAACAGAAATAAGGCATACTAAATAATGCATCTACAGTTGTGTTTGTCACCCTCTGTGAGCCCTGCCTGACCTGAGGACTTCATGTTTTTCTGTAGAAACAGACTTCTTGAATTCTTTTTCTCTAGTGTTTTTGTTGATGTAAAAAAAAAAAAAAAATGACATGCTCTATTTCAAAAAATGCTGCAACTGTCATTTACCCCTTGGCACATAATTTGAATTGATACTGTAAGTTTTGGTGCCTCCTTAGAATTTTCTATTTATTTATTTATTTTTTCCTTTTCAATGCCTGTCTAGTCTTCACTTTTAATAACTGTGCTGAGAATAATTAGGAGATGGCTAAATGGATGGTTGTATTTTTAGATAGGAAAAAAGTGTCATTTACAAAATTAACTTTAAAAATAGGAAACATGAACTTAACTCACAGATCATTGGTTAAAATATACCTTAGCTTGTTTCCTATTAATCTAATCATCATGTCACTTCAAATATTCTTGAGTAGAGGTTAACTATAAATATTAGGAATGTAGATTGAAAAGAAGTGAGTTTCTCTCTGTAAAAGCTATTGGTAAGTTCCTATCTTCTACCTCTCTATTAAACATAATATTAAAATACTATTAAAGGTTTTCTGTTAATGATAGTATCCTAAAACAAATTATAATAACCAAAGGAATTAAAATATAAACAATGAAAAAACTCATTAGTACTAGAACACAGAGAATAATGTCCTTCCAATCTTACAGACTTTACAACTTTTCTTTATACTTAAGAGGCACAGAACCAGAGAAAATAGTAGAGAAACTATAACAAGCATCCTACATCTTACTAGTGGCTCCAACTGGCCCATTCAGGCCAAAAGCCGGTTGACAAAGGAGTATAGTAAATAAATTTTGTGAGTAAAATGTGACACCTGGATTTGAAAGCAAATCTTCAATAACTCTCGTGATGTGTGCATATATATTAATGAACTCAATAAATTGTATAGGTCAAAAATAGAATAATACCAGCCATGTTTTTAAACCAAAATATAAGAAAACAGTAAAACAGAATTTCTGCTGTCATATATACATAAACATTTCTAAATATCAGAGTAAAAGAAGAGACTATGAAATCAAAATATAAGATTTTAGGAAACCTAAAATGTCTTCTAAACATGAATAATAGTTATAAATTGAAAGTTATAAAATTAAAGACAAATAAATTAATTGGAAAAAGGACTTGCAAATTTATTTATTTATATTTGAGGATTTTATTTATTTTTATCTGAGAGAAAGAGCACAAGCGGGGCAAGGTGGGGGGGCAGGGGGAGAGGGAGAAGCAGACTCCCCACTGAGCAGGGGCCTAACAGGGGCTTTATCCCAGGACCCTGAGGTCATGACCTGAACTGAAGGCAGCCACTTAACTGACTAAGCCCACAGGTGCCCTGGACTTGCAAATTTATGAAAAGAAAAAAATGTTATGCAATTCCTATATAAAATACTATCTGAAAATTTTAAGAAAAATATAATCATAAAAATAGAATATGCTAGAATTCACAAATCATTTTAAATGGCAAGCATTCATAAAAACAAAAAATAAAAATGAAACGATATTGATATACCCTAATTCTTTTGAATTAAGGGAATGATAAATTTCCCTTGTATGTGACCAATGAGAATGTAAATTAGTTCAACTTGTTCCCCCCAAAATTGGCAATGTACATCAAAGTCCTCAAGACTGAGCTCAGTCTTATAAGTTCATTTTATGAAAGGCATCATAAGGAAATACCCATGAAAGGCTATCAAGACTGTTCTAGATTGGTATTTGTTGCAGTTCACTTCTGACTACTACCTCAACATCTACCTCACTCTACTCATGGCCAAGAGTTATTAAGAATGATTTATTTTCCAATTACATCACAAAGCACTTTCTTTTTTGTCTTTCTCTCTTCAGTGAGACAGCCCTAAGCCTGAGTCACACTCAACACAGCTTTACTGGAGGGGATGTATCATTTTTCCAACATGTACACATTCACAAAATGACTAGGTGAAACAATGATTTTTAACAAGGGAGAACTGAATGATTGAGTGGTTTCACCAAGCTGTTGTTAGATTTAATTTCTGTCTTATTCAAAATCAATAATCTTAACTACAAAGCTATCCTACTATCCTGATGTGTTGATTAAATGTATTAGGAGACACCTAAGTGATGAATGTTATACAATCATTGAATAAACTATTATAACAGTGTATTAATTTATATAGGGTATTGCATGCTATAAATTTACAAATATAAAAAGACAACTGAACATAGAAAAAGATTTTTGCTTCTGTTTTGTGTTCATGTGTATATACACTTACATATGAATGTATAACCCAAAATAGTAGCAGTGATATCCCTGTGCAGTAGCATGGTTTTTCTCTTTTCTCCTTATGATTTTTAAAAAATTCCTTATTTGTTCATTTTCAAGGTTTCTTACAATGGACATTTTAAAAAGTAAAAACTAGTTTTAAGAAGAGAGGCCATAAGAGGCATCCACAGGAAATCATCTGTATATAGCCATTATATATAAACAACCCTTCAAAATCAATTAAAAACAAATACAATAATGGAAAATGAAAGGATCTACAGAAATAGAATAAGGTGCAAATAATTCATTGGAAGTAACATCAACATGAAAGAAATGCAGGTTTCTCAGGCAGATGTTTCACCTTTGTTAAGGATTTATACATAATTCCTTAATGGGAACTGGCTGATCTAGCCACTGTGCGTGTTCTTCTCAGATTCCCCTGCCTCACTTTTGATCTTAATATGTCCCTCTCCTTTAATTTCTGAAAGTGTTGCCTCCAAAATGCATGCTTTCAACTCTGCTTGGAGAGCTTCCCTAGAGCCACTGGATCTGCTTACGAGATATTTCTGGGAGTTTACATCCCCCTCTTCAAATCTTTTAGCCCATGATTGAGATGCTAGAGAATCAGTGTCCAATAGTCCTGCCCCAGGCAGCAACAACTCTGAGGCATACTTTACGTGAGAATTCCCCTGAATTTGAATTTGCACTCTTGCCTAACTTCTTCCTCTTCCATGTTTTACCTTTACCACCTTATATTGGCATCTACTGAAAGTACATTTAGCAAGTCACTGGCACATTAAGTCCAGGGGCGCCTGGGTGGCTCAGTCGGTTAAGCGTCAGACCCTTGATTTCAGCTCAGGTCATGATTTCAGGGTCTTGAGACTGAGCCCCACATTGGGCTCCAGGATGGGCATGGAACCTGCTAAAGATTCTTTCTCTCCCTCTCCCTCTGCCCTGACCCCACCCCCCTCGCCCACAAAGAGAGGGAGGGAGGAAGGGAAGGAAGGACGGATTCGGTTACAACATAGAGATTTTGGGAGTACAAAAACATTCAGTCTAAGGTATTCCCTCATCAACTCTTTGTGAAGATGAAGTAAAATAAAATATTTAAAGAATTTAGCACAGTGAGTGGCACATAATGAATGTTTAATAAATGTTAAAATAGGATTAGATGTATGAGATATGTGAAAGGGCAAATTAAAAAAAAATGATCCTGAGGATTCTTACTTAGACAAATGGACCAACAATTAATTATAAACAGAGTTAAATATCTACTTCCTCAAAAGTTTAAACATGATGTTTTTACAATCTCTGTCCCTCCTTTTTCCTTTGAGCTCTGTTCTCCATATCTAATTAACATTTTACAAAACTGATCAAAGATTTGAAGATCAGCCCAAAACAAGTGTACGTGGTTAGTCATTGGGGAAAAAAAAGAAAGATGTGTAAGATAGAAAAAAACAAGAACACTGCAAAAGTCGTAAGCCAATGGAATTTATTTTCCTATTGATATTCAAGAAAACATTTTTACATGGGGAAACAAATGTGCTGTTGACATTTTTGAAGTAAGTATATTAGTGTATACCTGTGGATTCTGATATGCATAATTAATATACTTTAACAATCCACTTGTATGTTACTTGGTGATAAAGACTAAAATACCTCAAAATTTAGTCATAAAATCAAGGCTAACAGAGGAATGTCATTCCATCTACACTAGCCTTTCTGACAAGTAATTGCTTTATGTTGACCAAGCAACATATTTCTAACAGTGTTCTTGCCACAGTGTCTGTCAAAGACCCATCATGCTTCCCTATAATAAACTCTATTTTCTAGAAGCCTATGCATTGGTCAGACAAATAAACAGTGCCGTGACATTTTTCTTGCAGAATGTGGTCTTGTTCGGAAAGCAATTTTCCTTGTATAATTTCTATTTGAAAATCCATTCATTTGTCACAGCAGTGTAAAGAGAACATTAATTTTAGTAGTTTGGGGATTGTTTTCCTTAGTGGGCAATGCAACATTGCCTATGACAGTGGGGAAATAGTAAAACTGACCGCTGCTGGCAGTCTCTCAGGAATTGGGCTATCAGAGAGACTAAAAAATGGGTCTCATGCAACTTTGATGTGGCTTGCTGGATCCCATGTTTCAAAAACTAAACATGTTGTAGAAATAACACCTTGGTACCATAGTTGGAATAACCACCTTTATCAACTGCCAAGCACTCTCCGTGAAGTGAGCCGATTTCTTTAATTCAGAGGGGTTTCCAGTTGGAATTCAGGGGCTTAAAAATATTAGAAACGGTAGATACAGCTGGAAGTTTCAGATCTTTTAATTCTCTAATATTTCCCCTTCTAAATGCAATTACACAGAAACATATTTTGGTAGAATTGCATTTTTCAGCAATCAGGGAGACTATACTGCACAATACAAAATATCTCAAGCTGCCTGTGCATAATATATGCCAGAGGTGATTGTAAAAATACAGATTCCTAGGGGCGCCTGGGTGGTTCAGTCAGTTAAGCGTCTGCGTTCACCTTAGGTCATGATCCTAGAGTCCTGAGATCAAGTCCCGCATTGGGATCCCTGCTCAGCTGGGAGTCTGCTTCTCCATCTCCCTCTACCCCTCCACTCTGCTCATGCTCTCTTGCCGATGCTCTCTCTCTCTATATATATATATTTATAAATAAATATAATCTATAAATAAATGAATAAATAAAATACAGTTTCCTAGATCTCAACCTGAGGCCCTTCTCAAAGGGATGAAGCCCGTATTTGTTTGTTCATTTGTTTGTTTGTTTTTACAAATGAAGTTGTTATATGTTACTTATAAGAGGTGATTTGGGAAAATACTAGTATAATGTTTACAAATATGGGTTTTACTATAAACAGATTGTGAATGAATACCATTCTACAATTACTCAAGGAAGTAATTCAAGGATCTATTGGAAGTATTTCATCTCAAGGAAGTATTTCATCTTTTTTTTTAGTATAATTGATACACAATATTAACCTTAGTTTCAGGTATACAACTTAGTAATTTGACAAGTTTATACATTATGTTATATTCACCATAAGTATAGCTACCATCTCTTCCATTACATCCCTCTCACAATATCATTGACCGTATTCCTTATGCTCTGTTTTTTATTCCTGTGATTCACTGGTTCCATAACTGGAGCCCTGTATCTCCCTCTCCCTTTTACCCATTTTGCCCAACCACCATTCCCCTCCCTTCTGTCAACTATTGGTTTGTTCTCTGTATTTACAGTTCTGATTCTGCTTTTTGTTTATTCATTTTTTTATTCGATTTATGAGTGGAATCACATGCTATTTTCTTTCTTAGTCTGACTTATTTCATTTAGTATAATGCCCCTTTAGGTCCATCCATGTTGTCTCAAATGACAGGATCTCATCCTGTTTTATGGCTGTGTAATAGTCCATTGTGTATATATGCCACATTCCCTTTTCTATTAATCTACTGATGGACACTTCGGTTGCTTTCATGGCTTGGCTATGGCAAATAATGTTGCAATAAACATAGGGATACATATATATTTTCAAATTAGTATTTTCATTTTCCTTGGGTAAATACTCAATAGTGGAATTATTAGTTCATATGGTATTACTATTTTTAATTTATTGAGGAAACTTCATACTGTTTTCCAAAGTGGCTGTACTAATTTACATTTCCACCAACAGTTTGTAAGGTTTCCTTTTTCTCCACATTCTCAGCAGCACTTATTGTTCCTTGTCTCCTTGATTTTAGCCATTCTAACAGGCATGAGGTGATATCTCTTCATGGTTTTGATTTTCATTTCCCTGCTGATTAGTGATGTTGAGCATCTTTTCATAAGTCTTTTGCCCATCTGTATGTCTTCTTTGGAAAAATGCCCATTTTTTAAATTGGATTGTTTGTATTTTTGGTGTTGAGTTGTATGAGTTCTTTATATATTTTGGATATTAGCCCCTTACCAGATATACAATTTGCAAATATGTTTACCATTCAAGAAGTTGTCTTTTTGTTTTGTTGATGGTTTCCTTTGCTATACAAAAGCTTTTTATTTTGATGTGGTCCCAGCAGTTTATGTTTTACTTTTATTTCCCTTGCCTTAGGAGACATATCTAGAAAAACATGGCTATCGCTAATGTCAGAGAAATTACTGCCTGTGTTCTTTTCTAGGATTTTTATGATTTCAGGTTTAGGTTTTTAATCCATTTTGAGTTTATTTTTGTGTATGGTGTTAGAAAGTATTCTGGATTCATTCTTTTACTTGTAGCTGTCCAGTTTCCCAGCACCATTTATGGAAAAGACTGTCTTTTCCCCATTGTATATTCTTGCCTCCTTTGTCATAGATTAATTGACCATATATATGTGGCTTTATTTCTGGGGTGTCTATTCTGTGTCCACATTAGTATAGAGGAAGTTAAACTGTCACTATTCACAGATGACATGATACTATACATAGAAAATAGTAAATATTCCACAAAAAAAAACTACTAGAATACACAAATTCATTAAAGTGGCAGGATATAAAATGAATATCCAGAAATCTGTAGCATTTCTATACACTAATAATAAAGTCCCAGAAAGAGAAATTAAAAGACACACACACAAACACACAATTTACAATTACAGCAAAAAGAATAAAATAGCTAGGAACAAATTTAATCTAAGAGGTGAAAGATTTGTACCTCTAAAAACTATAAAACACTGATCAAAGAAATTGAAGATGACACAAACAAATGGAAAGATACCAATATTGTCAAATGCCCATATTACCCAAAGCAATCTAAAGATTCAGTGTAATCCCTATCAAAATACCAACGGCATTTTTACAAAATTAGAACAAATAATACCAAAATTTGTATGGAACCATAGAAGACCCTGAATAGTCAAAGCAATCCTGAGAAGGAACACAGCTGGAAGCATTGCAATTTCAAATTTCAAGATACACTACAAAGCTGTAGTAATCAAAACAGTATGGTACTGATATTTCATCTTTTTTAAACTCAATTTTCTTTGTGAAACAAAGATATTCAGTAAATTTTCCATTTCCACGAATCTGGGTTGTTTTTTTTTTTTTTTCCCCATGATTTATTTATTTATTTTAGAGAGAGTAAGAGGGAGTGGGGGGAGGAGTACAGAGAGGTGGAGAGAGAATCTCAAGTAGACTCCCCACTGAGCACGCCCAACTTGGGGCTTGATTACATGACCCTGAGATCATGACCTGAGCCAAAATCAGGAGTTGAACACTTAACTGACTGAGCTGCTCAGGCACCCCGACAATGAATCTGGTTTTGATAGAAGATCCCAACATAATTTATTCTCAAAACTGCAAGAACAACAACAAAAAAAATTCTCAATTCTTGTAAAAGTTGATATTCCATAAAATGAATTTAGGACCTCTCTTAGGTACTGTAAATTATGAAGTAGTTGAAGGCAAAGCTGAGGTCACAAATTTAATTTTTATAAGCAAGCCTGAGTTGTTTTACTATATTTAAAGCAAGAGATATTGCTTTTTTCTATAACAAATTGTATCTGTATTGAAGCCAATACACTAAAGTTTCTGTCAAATTTTTAAGGCCTTCTTCTCTTTCTTTGTTCTTCATCCAAGTGCAAGATTCAGTGATCCAGGATAAAATGAGAAGTTCCCTGATATGCCATCCTTAATAGAAAGAGCTATTGTTGTAACATCTCATCCAGTCCCAGACCGCCCATTGTGGTAGATTGAATAATGCTCTTCTCCCAAGATGTCCATGTCCTACTTCCTGTGCCCTGTGAATATGTTCTGTTGCATTTCAAGAGAGAACTAAGTTTGAAAGTTTCTAATCAATTAATCTTAAAATAGATTATCCTGGATTATACAGATAGGCCCAAGGTAATCAGAAGAGCCCTGAAATCATGGAATAAGGAAGCAGAAAAGTTAGTCAGAATCAGAAGTGGGGGTGAGAGAGAGAGAGACAGATAGTGCAACAAAGGAGGCGGGGGGGGCGAATGATTCTATGCTGCTGGCTTTGAAGATTAAGGAAGGGGCCATAAACTAAGTAATGCAGGTAGCCTCTAGTATCTGGACAAGGCAAGGGAAGACATTCTTCCCTAGACCTTCTAGACAACACTGCCTTGCCAACATCTTGATTTTAGCCCAAAGAGACCCACATCACAGTTCTGACTTCCAGAACTGTTCTACAATAAATTTGTGTTTTCTTAAGCCACCAAATCTGTGCCAATTTGTTACAGCAACAATAGGAAATTAAACACCTACCACAAAGGTGCCAACCCCACTGCTAACTTTCCTCCCTAAATGGTTTTTGCTTATGTTCTTAAATCCCTGGCAGTTAATACTAAGTATCAATAGACATTCAGTCTATGCCCTCTTCACTCCTTCTAGTTTGGGAATATTCTCTTCCTCAGGGTTGATCTACTTTCCTCTTTCTTTCAAATTACCAGGCATCACTTACTCTGCTGTAGAAAGTCATCTTAATTATTTTGACAGGCTTCCAACTTTGAAGACTATAAATCTCTTGGGATGATCTGTCAGGTAAAGCATCTAGATCATGAAATGAATCTTGGGACAGAAGCCCTTTACCTCTCTTATGATGGCTCCAGAAGCCCTAATATTTAGAAACAATGTTTCCATCTTTCCTTCCTCAAAGGGCCATGAAAAGGGAAAGGGACAGAGCTGCAAATAAAAACCTGCAGACAAGCAATAATTTTTTTGTATTATGTGACCATTGTATGGTTAAAAGTGTGTGTTTGTTTGCTTGTTTTTTAAAAAAAGTGTTTATTTCCGGGGCACCTGAGTGGCTCAGATGGTTAAAGCATCTGCCTTTGGCTCAGGTCACGATCTCAGGGTCCTGGGATCCAGGTCCACGTCAGGGTCCCTGCTCAGTAGAGAGTCTGTTTCTCCCTCTGACCCTCCCCCCTGCTTGTGCTCTCTCTCTCTCTTTCAAATAAATAAATAAAATCTTTAAAAAAAATGTTTATTTCCTTCATGTTTTCCATAGAGTCAGTTTTTCTCTGTGTAGAAGGGAACTAAAGCGGAAAAAGCAAATATTCACCTAAGGATTCAATCAGATCCCAGAAACATCTGTTTAGCAATATTGCTTTGTTTTGCATTACCTTACTTTTATATTGTGATTAGAATATTTCAAAATATATTCCATGAGCCCATATTGCAATTTAACCCCAAATAGGATAGATCAACAAGTTAATGCTTATTAAAGACTTGTTATGTTCTCAGCACTAAATGCTTTTTGTGCATTGTCTTATTTAATATTTGCAACCACTGAATGAAAAGATTATATTTTTATTCTCATTTTATGAATTAGGGAATTGAGGTCATAGAGATTAAATAAATTGCCCTAGGTCATACAGTTCCTGGATAAATAACATGCATCATAGTCAGCCGCTTACTTGGATTCTGATAGACTCAAGGCCATGGATAGGATGAAACTGAGGAATCTTACTCCCTGTAACTTTGGTATCTACACTGTAAAAAGAACCATCACACCCACCTCATAGAGCCATTTTATTAAAAATAAATAAATAAATAAATAAATAAATAAATGTAAGGTGTCCAGAGAAATTTAATTATTTTCCACAAATTTCATCATTTATATAGAACTGTGACAGCAGAGATGGTGAATCAGGTTAAATCATCAATTAATGATCTAAATGGCAACTCCAAGCTCCCACAACACATGGATCCAGGACCACAGAATAAAATGTCAGACCCAAGATTAAAGGGACGATTGCTTTACATTTTCCAAGATGAAGAAAATCAAGAAAATAAAAGTGATTACTGAAAAACAAAAACAAAATTAAAAACTATTAAGTGGGTGTTTTGTTTTGCTTTTTGTTTCTCCATTTGGAAACTAGAGAGAAATAGAAGGCATACCTAAAAATTAAACAAAAGCTTTGTAACAATGGACTTTACTTAAAAAGACAAAATGTAACTAATGAATTTTGGCAGAAGGAAACAGACAACTTGGTTACCAAGTGATGAGTGTCCAGGACTGGTCTTGAGGCAGAATCAATCCTTCTCTTGGTCTATCTCTCTGTCTCTCTGTCTCTTTCTCCCTCTCTTTCTCTCTCTATATGTACATACATGTTTATTTATTTACATATTTATGCAGAACTGGTATAAAGACATTTTCTCCTTGTCTAAGTGTGTTCCTGTGGTAAACTATTTGAAAGTTTATGCCTTTCCCTTTGTGAATAAGACAAACACAGAACCATTCATTTCTGATGGTATTATTTTGTATGAAGCCTGTTATTGCTTCCCCCCCTTGTAGTTTCAACTAAGTGACCTCAATTCTTCCTTCTTGAGCTTTTCGACCCCCCCTTCCCAAATTATTCTCACAATTTTAAGGACAATGCTTATGTTTCTTGCCCTATTCAATTATGTATTTGATTTGAACGTGTATTTAACTTGTGTTTATGTGTGAGTACATTGTTTTTCACCCAAGAATACTAATGAAGTCACAAATTTTTGTTCTGGCAGCACAAAGGGAATAATGATATTGCAAAGACACTTATGGTGATCATAAAGCTATTGCTTAATGCATAAACCAGTTACCTCAGATCTGCTGGCATTTTATTTCATCCATTTCCAATTCAGTGTGGCAGCACTGAATAACAGGTACACTTTTATGTTATGAAGAGCCTGGGCTTAAGGGCTCAAATATTTTAAGATCTCCAGTAAACACCCCTCTTGAAATGCTGTGATTGAAATTGTTATACATTTCTGAAAATTGTATAGATTTCTCTGCCTTGGCTATAAAGGCAGATGTACAGTAGGAAAATTGGTCTACACTCTAGAGTCAGGATGGCCTTTGATCTTTCATGAAGCCACAGCCCTGTTTTATTCCTCACATTTCTACTGTGAATATTAAAAGAAGAAAAGAAAGAAGAGACGAGGAAAGGAAAAGAAAAAAAAGGAAAGAAAAGAAAAAAAGAGAAAACAGCTATTGCCCGCAGGTCTGTTCTCCTCAGAATCACTTGAAGACTTCTAAATACTAATGCTATGGTTCTCAAACACATCTCTGTGAAGCCATCATGGATCTCATAAGACATGAGGGGTTGCAAATCTCCATCTACTATACAACATTCAGATAAACCCACTATATTTGTTACTATAAAATTTACTTGCTTTCTCCTTTATCAGTGTTTACATAAGTGTTCCTCCTTACATCCAGAATTTTTTTTCTTTCTAATCCAATCTATCAGGACAGCTGTCAATGCAAATTGTGTACCTCTTTCAATGTCTTCCAGAAGTTAAAAAGTTTCATGTCTTTTGTCGTTCTCTCTCCTTCCTACTTTGTCCACACTGCTTTTGGAGTTCTTGCTGTATCCTTTTCTTTTTAATATAATAATGTGTCTCTTAATTTAACTTTTTATTTTATGGAATCATATTTGTAAGAAAAGAATGTTGAGTATTTGTCATAGATTAAGCTCTACTTTGCATTGGTTCATTGCCTCCAGCAGAATAGAATATGTGAGGAGAATGCCAACCACGCATTTGTGGGCAGGGGAGAAATATCTCCAACTACTTGCTATCTCAAAATGTATATTGAAAAATAAGAACATATTTGAAGATGAGTTCAGCCTTTGAGAGGGAGATTGGAATAATTCAGGAAGGGCTTCAGTCATGGGGTCGTCAGTGGGGCTTTAGAGATTATCCAAATGGACATACGCTGGTATCTAGCCAAAATCCAGCTATTAAAACAGGTGTGCCACAGTAAAAAATAGTTCAGGAATGAGGCAGCAGTCCATTTATCAGAACTGAGAAGTAAAATCTGCATATTAAGTAGCTAGAGTATCTTGATACTGATTGCATGTCTATAAATTTCTCTCACTGGTTCTGAAAAGTGGGGTAAGGTCAGATCCTGCAAATGGGAGAACTGAAAAGTGGGTTCCCTAAGTATGCCTCTTTGGCAATTAGGAAAATGCTTCTACCAAGATAACAAACAAACAAACAAAAACTGATTGTTATACCATCAGGACTAATAGTAAAGGAAAAGTGCTCAGCTTAAGAATCCAATAAAAGACATAGCTGAGAACAACATATATTTTGGTCACTTCAGATTTGGTCACTCAGTTGTATGGGGAGGCTTCCCTCCTTCCTTCCTTCCTTCCTTCTTTAAAGAAAATTAGTCAATTGAACACCCAAAATGTATAGAACAATTTTTGAGTGTGAAGTATAGCTCCAAATTTGAAGTATAACATCAATGATAAGAGCATCTAAAAGTTTAAAAAGAATTGGCACCCATTGCACTTTTTTTTGAATGTGGTACAGATAGCTGAGTGGATAGTTGTAGAAATTTTCAACAGTTCTTATTTCTTTCAGGATGTAATATAGAATGACAAGACAAGATTCTCCCCACTGAGGTCATTCACACTGAAGATATCATCAAAAAAAAGAAAAGAAAAGAAAAGGAAAGGGAAAACAGTTTTGTTTAACAGGGTCATGGGAGAAATGACAGCAGGAAACTAAGCAGTGAGCCAGCTGATGAGTTGAAGAGGGGTGACTGGACGTGCTAGAGACAACAGTGACACACTCAGAGCACGTAGAAACCCCACTCAAAGTACTAACTTTCTGAAAAGACTGAACTGGACATGCCATCCCAATATAAAGCCCTCAGAAATGAGGAAACTGTTTATCAACAATGTTGTGTTACAGTTCACGGAGTGAAGAGGTGAGGAATTGGAGCTGCCAACAGTGACAAGAAAGAGCATATCTAACTTTTGATCTCCATTCTATATGAGGATAGTTGCATTGTCAGCAAAGAGATTTTCTTAGTGTCTTTCCCAGAAAGTTTAGCTTTTTTATTCACCATTACATGAAGCTGCTTTCAGTTGGAATAAGTCAATGTTCTAGGATTGGTTACTATTAGCACCAGTATTGGCCATTAGACTGGAATATTACAAGGTATCAAGAATATGTGAACTATCTAAAGTCAACAAGATTAAGAAAATTTTTGCTAGGACCATAATGTAGAATTTTAAGTGTAAAAACTTAAGTCCATGAATAGCCAATTTATAAACACCATAAAATGTGACAGTATCAGAAACCAACTCTTTCAATGTTATTAACAAGAGATCATTATTATAACTATTTCCTCCTCAGAAGAAAAGCTTGGTATAATCTTTCTTATCTATCGCTTAAGTGGTTCTCTTGGATATCAACAGAAAAAAACAACAATAGGGAACATTTCTAGTTATTTTACATGTATTAACTATTTACTCACTTAATATTAAAAACCTTAGGATGTATGTATGGTTGTTTTCTCCTTTTTACTCTCAAGTATACAGAGATTAAGTAACTTTCCAAGACCACACAAACACATTGAACGGCAGAAATTACCTATAAGCCCAAGAATTCTGATTCCAGCATTGGCAAATATAACCAACACATTACTCTACACTCTACCTTTGGACAGTTGCAAAACTGCTTGGAAAGTAACAAGTAACTATATAAACACAATAATTTATCTTTCAGAATATGATTAACAAGCGTGTAGTAATGGCTGGCCCAGATGCAGCCTTTTACGTGATGCTTTATGGTATGATATGAAAAAGAAACTGACTTGGAATAAACAACAAAATAATAATCTTAAGATGTATATTAGCAGTTGATTATTAAAAACATTTAGGAATACTTCATTTTTAACCATAAGAAAGGAGAAATGCAGGCAATTTTCAGGGAGCAGAAAGAGAATATAAAAAGCCATCAAAAACTCAGTTTTATTCTTCCGTGATGACCTAAGTTATCCTTCTCTCTTAGGTATTTTTTTTCTTGAATTCTCAGACTACACATTATTCAGAAGATGACCCATCAAGAGCCCCAGATTTATATTAATGTGATGTAGTCTCTCTCTCTCAGCTATAAGATCTAGTTTCTGAAAATCTAGGCAAAGAAATGTATGTGTGTCTATACACGCTGATACCTGTAATTAAGATTCCTGAATATCTAAAAGAGAACAACCACTTCAAGTTTAAGGGGGAAAAAAAAAAAAAAAAATATATATATATATATATATGTCATTAATATGCATTGTGGGGCTTTCTGGTCTTTTGGCTGATTCTATTAAACACAGATCATAATAAAGATTCACTTAAGAATATTAAATGTAGGGTGCCTGGGTGGCTCAGTTGGTTAAGCGACTGCCTTCAGCTCAGGTCATGATCCTGGAGTCTCGGGATCGAGTCCCACATCAGGCTCCCTGCTCGGCAGGGAGTCTGCTTCTCCCTCTGACCCTCCCCCCTCTCATGTGCTCTCTCTCATTCTCTCTCAAATAAATAAATAAAATATTTAAAAAAAAAGAATGTTAAATGTAAAACAATGATCTATTTTATGTTTGGTATTTTGGGGCTTCACTGCTATGTTTTTGCTTATTTTGTGCCACCGTCCCAAATCAAAGAAATCTCTCCTGATGTTAGAAATTGCTCTAATTCTTTGTTTGAACGGTTATTTATTTATTTTTATTTGGTTTAGTTTGACTGGTTTCTGTTTGCTTTTTCTGTCTCCTTCTCTAGGAAGCTATTTTGCCAGCTACTTTATGGAAAAGGAAGAGTTTGACTCAACTCACCTTGATGGTTTTGTTGGGTGAGAATAACAATCTACACTTTCTGGAGAAAGGACCAATAGCAATGGTATAATCCATTTACTTCCAAGTGGGGCCAATTCAAACAGTTATATAAAAATAAGTTTGGAATCATTGGTTCAGCAGCTTTTGTGGCTTGACCTGGGAGCCAGACTGCAGCGTTTTTAGGTGTGCTGGTCTGTTGGCACTAGGGACTGACCTGTGGAAAGCTACAGAGTCTGCTTGGGGGTGAGGACATCTCACAAAATCCAGGTTTATAAGTATTCAAATCTCTGCCTAAATGCCACATCGGCAGACAGCCCCTTCCAAACCCAGTAGCTTGCCCTCAGACTCCTTTTTTTTTCTGCATAACACTTAACACCCTATAAACTTTTATTTCTCTATCATTTCTTATGTTTATTATCTGCTTTCTCTTTTAGAATTTTAACTTCACAGGGCAAGGATGACTTTTACTGTTGTATTTCAGCACCTAAAACAAAGCCTGGTACATAACAATAAGCCCTTAATAAAGATTTGTTGAATGAATGACTGAAAAAGTTTCCCATGATACCTAAGTTGATATTAGACTATGTCCCTTTTAATTCATTCACTTTATTCCTTAAACTTTTATGGATCGTTTTCTTTGCACCTAGTCTCAATCTTTGTAATTATAGCTGCCATATGGCTATTAAGCAGTTACTGAGTGCTAAGGAAGGCGCTAGAGACTTTTCAGTTATTATTATTATTTTTTAAAAGATTTTATTTATTTATTTGAGAGAGAGAGAATGAGAGATAGAGAGCACGAGAGGGAAGAGGGTCAGAGGGAGAAGCAGACTCCCTGCCAAGCAGGGAGCCCGATGTGACTTGATCCCGGGACTCCAGGATCATAACCTGAGCCGAAGGCAGTCGCTTAGCCAACTGAGCCATTATTATTATTATTATTATTATTATTATAGGCTGCACACCAGGACTGAGCCCAATACAGCACTTGAGCTCACAACCCTTAGAGCAAGACCTGAACTTAGATCAAGAGCCAGACACTTAACAGACTGAGTCACCCAGGTGCCCCTTCAGACATTATTTCTAATCTTCATAAAGACTCACCTGACACAGGATTTATTTTGATTCCCATTTTCTAAGTGAGAGAACTAAGGTTGTGATAGATGATTCATGGTAATAGTTACTATTTATGCAGAGCAAACTATGTTGTAAGTATTGTTCTAAGTGTTTTCTATAATGTTTGCCCCAAGCCACAAAACTAGATCTGCCTGCCACAGATCAACAACCTTCCCTTTGCTTTCCATTGCTTCAAAATATCCAGGCTTCCTCCAGAAACTCCCAGTTTAGTAGTAGACAAACAAAAAGAGGAAAGGTTTAAATAACAATAAAGGTCTGAAGTGATTGAAGTCTAGAAACTGGGAAGAGACCAATAAAGACTATAGCTTTATGCTGGTGTTGAGCAGAGGTAGAGAACATGGAGCAAAGCTTTGGAGAGTGGCTGTGTTTTCACTAGCAAGAAGGGGCCTTCCAGGAGTGAGGCACAGAGTACTGGCCTAAAAGCATTTGCATTTTTGTTGAATCAGCAAGCATTTCCTGAGCAACTACTATGCGCCAGATACTCTGATAGGCTGAAATGAGTGTGGTTTGTCCCTCCCTGGAAAAAAATAAGGAAACTAGTCTGGTTGGGAATGAACATTTCCTGATAGTAAAACAAGATTGGAAAGGTAGGTGGGGGCTCTGTTACCTCAAGAGGTTTTTGTTTTGTTTGTTTGTTTGTTTTTTACGCTGTCCTGTAGGCTATGCGGAATATTTAAGATTTTTAACAAAATAAGTTACCTAGAGAATTTTTCTTTTGTTTGTTTAGGAAAATTAATCTATTGATATTCTTTTATCTTAAGCTTTAATTAAAAAGAATGTTTTATTGTTGTTGGTTTTCATCTTTTTTTTCTGGACTTATCTTTCGTGGTCCAGTGGTACTTTGAAAAACACCAAGTCCTTTCAGCTTAAAATTCAGTTATGTGGTGGTGCCTGGGTGGCTCAGTCGGTTAAACATCTGATTTTGGCTAAGGTCATGATCCCAGGGGTCCTAGGATCAGCCCCTTTTAGGGCGTCCTGATCAGTGGGGAGTCTGCTTACCCCGCTCCCTCTGCCTTTACCCCCCACCCTGCTTGTATGCACACACTCTCCCTCTCTCTCAAATAAATAAATAAAATCTTTAAAAAAAATCAGTTATGTGGGGCGCCTGGGTGGCTCAGTTGGTTAAGCGACTGCCTTCGGCTCAGGTCATGATCCTGGAGTCCCGGGATCGAGTCCCGCATCCGGCTCCCTGCTCAGCAGGGAGTCTGCTTCTCCCTCTGACCCTCTTCCCTCTCGTGCTCTCTATCTCTCATTCTCTCTCTCTCAAATAAATAAATAAAATCTTTAAAAAAAAAAAAAATCAGTTATGTGAACTAATACTTACCAAATGCCCATTCTTTGATTTTGCTACCAGTATTTTACACTACATAGACAGAGCAGAAAGACTCCAGATACCCCCCGCTTTAGAGCCAGATAAGAACTTTTCCTCACTTACCAGGAGCCAGATCATGCTTGGAACAAGTCTCTTTCTTCTCACATGGACTTACCATTTCCAAAAGTTTTTTCTTTCTGTATTCTCTCCTCTAGTATCAGAATAGTTTGTATATACATATATTTATATTTATTTTTAACATATATATTTAATTTTTGAACTTTTAAGGCCATAAAGATGATTTTAAAACAAATAAATACTTTTTTTAGGTTCATTTTGAGGATTATGCTAGCTGACAAACTTTCCTAAGTCTCTCTCTCTCTCTATCTCTCTTTAATTGAATTATAATTAAAATACAGGGTTATATTAGTTTCAGGTAGCAATATAATACTCAACAATTTTATACATTATTCAGTGCTCATCACAGTAAGTGTACAATTAATCCCTTTGCCTTATCTTACTCTATTTTCCAAAGTCTCTTAATCTAGAATACTCTATGGCCGGTTCATAATCCTGATAACAAAAATGCTATGTCCCTGACCGAGTCTATTCCTGTTCAACCAACTGTGGTCAAATAATTCAGTCACACAGAATACATAAACAATTGTAGGTTTATTTCCTAAGAATGGATGACCATCCATTCACTGCCTATAACAAGATGGAAATAATTCAAGATGAGATAATTGTGGGCATGAGTCAGCATCTTCAATAGAAGAGTGAAAGGCATTGATAGACTATTTTTTTTCCCCAGATGCTGACTCATTCCGATCTTAGGTAGACATTTCCTTATAAAATCAAGTTTATTCATTGGTTACATCAGACCAGTCCACAAAATCTCAACATATACAGAAATGGTAATATAATTTTAAAAAAAGGAAGAATAAGATTGGCCATGGCCAGGTGGTATCATAGATTGATATCATTAAAACGAAGAATTTTGTAACTTTCTTTTTTTTTTTTTCTTCTCATAGATTTTACCCTTGAATCTGATGACTTTGTTTCTTTTGTTATATTAATAGTCTGTGACCTCAATTTGGGGATGATGGCATTAATCTTTTAGCAAGCTGAAAATTATTTTCACCCATTTAGGTATAGCTATGGATCATATGAACCACCTGTGTCTCAGCAGCATTAGAAGGGCATGGGGAACAGAATGGAGCAGGAAAAGAAGTGATGCATAAAGGTACTGCAATATTAAGCTACTTCATTTAATCTATATCAATTTCTGTATGTTCCACAAAGGGAACTCAGATAAATTTGAGTCATTTTGGTATAAATCTGCTTGTCAATCCAAAAATCCTTTACAAACACTCTGCGTGGATGTCTGATAATCAATGCAGGAGATAGAAGCCATTTGGGAGTGACTTATGACTAGTGACTAGTGACTAGTGACAGATAGGTTCTGTAAGGGGAAACACATAGATTTAGAAGGACCTTGGTATTAATCTTTCTCTCAGCTCACAACCTCATTTCCCACATCTTTGTTCTTCCCTTTCCCAGCCACTTCAGTGCAGGAAACAGGCTGTGCTTTGAAGAGTGGTATGCTTGGAAAAAGAGGGCACAATGAGAAGGAAAGGGGTTAGCCCAGATGTCAGTGTATATAAGATTGAGGATTTGTAGAGAAAGGGATTTCCCTTGAAAGATACATATGGAATATGGTACTCATCCTCTTAAACGTTTTATCATGAAGAAACACAGAATTAATCACTGGATATGTGGGAGGCTAAGCCGTGTTGGTGAGGTACAGCTTTGGGTTCAGTTAAGTACTTGTATGTCAGAATGAACCAAGCTGTCTGTGAAATAAAATGAATACAGAAATATAGATGTGAAGTGATGCTCACCTGATACTCTAATAACCACTTAAATCAGAGACAAAACTAGTTCTCTAAGGAGTGAAACATTCCATGACTCATTGAATATAATCCTGAAAGAAGCAATATGCACTTTACCACCAAGGGCTCTTGTAATCTTGAGAGACTGGTTGATTGCTCTAATATTCATCTTCCATTCCTCACTTCAGGAATTTAATTGAAAATATCAAGTGATAAAAAAAATCAGAAAAATAAAACTGAATGACAAATAAATTATGGAAATCAGATCCATCATATGCAGATACAAAGTCATGGAAATTGATGAGTTATAGTCATAAAACAGATATAATTTACCATCATAAGAAAGCATCTTAAATATGTTGTGGTAGAAAGCTAGAATCTAGTTTTAGTTTTTAAAGAAGAGGTGTGTGTATGTGTATGTGTACAGGCACATACATATATAATAATTATATATTTTTCAATTCAATAAGAAAACATGGATAAGATTCATACAGTTTTTTTTTAAATATTTTATTTATTTATTCATGAGAGACAGAGGGGGAGAGAGAGAGAGAGAGAGAAGCAGAGGGAGAAGCAGGCTCCCAAGGAGCAGGGAGCCCGATGCAGGACTCGATCCCAGGACCCTGGGATCATGACCTGAGCCGAAGGCAGACGCTTAACCATCTGAGCCACCCAGGTGCCCAAGATTCATACAGTTTTGACAATAGCTTTTTATCTAAATCATAATTGCTAAAGCTTCTCCATCCTCTTAACCTAGTTGTTAGGTCAACCAACATGCATTGATGACTTTGGAAAGAATGACATCAGGGAGTGAGTGTCTGGTTCCAATGATATAGATGATAAAAAATTTTAAAATGTATTATTATCTCTAATTCCCACACTCTTACAAATCACTGTGCATATAAGTTCAGGGAGGTGACATATAAAGAAAAGGAAGTATTAAATGAGGTAAATACCCAGTAGTGCAATTGCTGGATCGTATGGTAGCTCTATTTTCAACTTTTTGAGGAACCTCTGTACTGTTTTCCAGAGTGGTTGCACCAGCTTGCATTCCCACCAACAGTGTAGGAGGGTTCCCCTTTCTCCACATCCCTGCCAACATCTGTCATTTCCTGACTTGTTAATTTTAGCCATTCTGACTGGTAAGAGGTGGTATCTCATTGAGGTTTTGATTTGGATTTCCCTTCTGCCGAGCGATGTTGAGCACTTTTTCATGTGTCTGTTGGCCATTTGGATGTCTTCTTTGGAAAAATCTCTGTTCATGTCTTCTGCCATTTCTTGATTGGATCATTTGTTCTTTGGGTGTTGAACTTAAGAAGTTCTTTATAGATTTTGGATACTAGCCCTTTATCTGATATGTCATTTGCAGATATCTTCTCCCATTCTGTTGGTTGTCTTTTGGTTTTGTGGACTGTTTCTTTTGCTGTGCAAAAGTTTTTTATCTTGATGAAGTCCCAATAATTCATTTTTGCCCTTGCTTCCCTTGCCTTTGGCAATGTTTCTAGGAAAAAGTTGCTGCAGCTGAGGTCGGAGAAGTTGCTGCCTGTGTTCTCCTTTAGGATTTTGATGGACTCCTGTCTCACATTTAGGTCTTTCAACCATTTTGGTCTATTTTTGTGTGTGGTATGTAATATTATGCAGCCATCAAAAGGAATGAGATCTTGCCATTTGCAATGACGTGGATGGAACTGGAGGGTGTTATGCTGAGTGAAATAAGTCAATCAGAGAAAGACATGTATCATATGACCTCACTGATTTGAGGAATTCTTAATCTCAGGAAACAAACTGAAGGTTGCTGGAGTGGTGGAGGGTGGGAGGGATGGGGTGGCTGGGTGATAGGCACGGGGGGAAGGTATGTGCTATGGTGAGTGCTGTGAATTGTGCAAGACTGTTGAATCACAGATCTTTACCTCTGAAACAAATAATACAATATAGGTTAAAAAAAAGAAGAAGATATCAGGAGGGGAAGAATGAAGGGGGGGAAATTGGAGGGGGAGATGAACTATGAGAGATGATGGACTCTGAAAAACAAACTGAGGTTTCTAGAGGGGAGGAGGGTGAGGGGATGGGTTAGCCTGGTGATGGGTATTAAAGAGGGCACATTCTGCGTGGAGCACTGGGTGTTATGCACAAACAATGAATCATGGAACACTACATCAAAAACTAATGATGTAATGTATGGTGATTAACATACCAATAAAAAATTTAAAATAAAAGAACAATAGGTAAATGACTAAAATTCATGATCGGATCAAAAGAATCAAAAGAAAATCATCAATTAAATAGAATTTTAACTTGGAACTAGAGAGAATAACTTTGATTTTATGTTCATCACTTCAACTCATCTTTTTCAGGTTGTTTTCTTATCTGCCTACAATTACCAATATAATTTATTTCAGCTTTCAAACCTTCTGAATGTGACAAGCATTAGGAATTCAAAGGAAGAGAGATTATACTTTGTAATGGGAAATTTAGAAAACATATCATAAAAGATATAGTATTTAAAAACTACTTTGAAGTAAGTTTATTTTATAAATACTTTTTTAAAAAGATTTTATTTATTTATTTATTTATTTATTTATTTGAGAGAGAGAGAGAGCCATGGGGAGGGGTAAAGGAAGAGGAACAGGCAAGAACTGGAAGCTCAACCAACTGAGCCACCCAGGCACCCCTACATATACTTTTAAAACAACCTTTATATACTTTTAAAACAACTTAAAAATAAATCTTGAAAGGATAAAACTAATCTGAAACTAACTTAAACGAATGCTGGACACAAAATACAAACTCCTCAAAGAAATAAAGGGAATTCAACATTCAGTTAAATTCAAAATGAAGACACAGAAAAATCTTTTTGTGATCTACACCAAGTAGAAGTGTCAGATAAAGGAAACATAACAAAGAATGACAGAATTGATAGGATTAACAGACAAGGATTTTGAAATATCTAATATAATATATGCTGTAGGCTCAAGGAAGGGTATGAAAGGAAATATGAACATGGTGAGGAATAAAATGGAAGTTATAAAAATATTTATATTGTACTTCTAGGATAAATATATAATAGCTCAAATAAAAATACTCTTGTTGAATAAGCCTATAAGACTAGGCATTGCAGAAAAAAAGAACAGATTTTGAGGATCTAGCAATAAAACCTTTGCAGAATGAATCACAGAAAAGAAAGGATTGAAGAACGAAAGAACACAGTGTCAACCACTGTTGGAAAAAAATGTCATTGGAACCCCAAAATAAGTTTGTGGAGACATATTAAAAAATATAAACAACTAAAACATGGAAACAATGATCAAAAGTGAGCTGGAACAATTATATTAATATCAAGTAGGCCTCCAAACATACAATATAGTAACTAAAATGAAGGATACTCCCCATTGATAAAGAACATAAAAATCCTAAATAAAACACACAATGTAACAGCTTTGAAAACTGTGAATAAAATACTGAAAAAATTGAAAGAAAAAATATACAAATACATAATTATTAATGTAGATAATAATTAATAATAATTAACATTATGAACCAACAAGATTTATTTATATCTAAAAAAACTGGGAGCACCTGGGTGGTTCAGTCATTAAGTGTCTGCCTTCAGCTCAGGTCATGATCCCAGGGTCCTGGGATCGAGCCCCGCATCAGGCTCCCTGCTCTGCAGGAAGCCTGCTTCTCCCTCTCCCACTCCCCCTGCTTGTGTTCTCTCTCTCACTGTGTCTCTCTCTGTCAAATAAATACAATCTTAAAAAAAAAAAACTGTTGAATACTCATTTAAAATGAAGTGGAAGGGGCACCTGGTGGCTCAGTCGTTAAGCGTCTGCCTTCAGCCCAGGTCATGATCCCAGGGTCCTGGGATGGAGTCCCACATCGGGCTCCCTGCTCTGCGGGAAGCCTGCTTCTCCCTCCCCCACTGCCCCTGCTTGTGTTCCTTCTCTCGCTATGTCTCTCTCTGTCAAATAAATAAATAAAATCTTTAAAAAAAATAAAATAAATAAAATGAAGTGGAGATTTACCAAGATAAAACATAATCTAGGCCATAAACCAAGCCTCAAATACAAAAATATTGAGATTATACAAAGTATATGTTCAAATTCTAATGGAATTAAATTAGAATTTAATAACAGCAAAAATGTCTGGAAAATATCCAAATATCTGGAAATTAAATAATACTTTTCTAAATAAGTAAGAATCAAAGCAGAAATCACAAGAGAAATTAGAAATTATGTTGCACTGAATGAAAATGAAGACCTAGCATATCAAATTTTGTGGGGTGCAGCTAAGGCAATGCTTAAAAGCTCAATAATCTGAGAATTACCTAATGGGCAATTGGAACAAAAATAAATAAGCATACTATAAATCACCTCCATGCAGAAGCCTGGAAAGAAACCAGTGGGAATGTGCACATCAACCTGAGGTTTGGACTTCTTCTGCTTAGTCCCATTACAGAATATACTCCTTCCCCCATATCCTCTATGCTGAGCCATCCCCTTTATTGGTCACTGGGACACTTCCGATGCCAAACACCATTGAACGCTGTCTTGTTGGAGGCCATTTGCTTTATGAGTATCTCAGATATGAGAAAATGTTTGCTGAGGGAAGTTAAAATTTTTGAGCAATACTCATTTGTTAGATAATGGGTGATATTTACTGAATGATATGTGGACATTTTCACAATGCTAAATAGAATTATTCTTCCCCAGAGAAATGGATTTAGCAGGAAAAACAAAGGAGTAAGATTATTAGTAAAAGTCACCAATCATGTGCTTGGTTGGTGCTGAGTTACGGATCGGCATTTTGCTTTAATCCTCATAGCAATTCAGTGAAGTCAAAGATATTCACAAGCAGGTAATAGGACATTTTTATTTTGAGGGGACTTTCCAGGCATTTTGGTGATGATCAGCAAAATATGAATGGTGGTCCATGGCACAGGCAGGCAGATCCCAGTTAGCTGAAAAGGTTCTGAATGAACCTAATAGAAACCCTGATCTCTTCCCCATGAGAACATATACTCACAGAGAACATATACTCTTAAATGGAAATGGAAAAAATACTTGTAGTTAAATTATATAGATACTTGAATGAAGTCTAAATATTTCTTGATGTCTAGGTATATCCAAACCTTATGTTTAGTTTGTTCTTCTACAGGGGAAAGAGACATATCAGGAGATGGGGATACTGTATTTTAACACAATTTTTTTTAAAGTTTTTATTTATTTATTTGAAAGGGAGAGAAAGTAAGCACAAGCAGGGGAGAGGAAGAAGCAGACACCCTGCTAGGCAGGGAGCCTGATGTGTGGCTCAACCCCAGGACTCTGGGATCATGACCTGAGCCAAAGCCAGACGCTTAACCAACTGAGCCACCCAGGTGCCCCTTAACACAAATTCTTAAAAGAAAAGAAAGAAACTCCTCATGTTATATAGAAACAGAGGGGCATGGAATAGAATATCAGGTTCACGTTTTAGGGCTGGTGCTAGCAAAAATTGTGACATCACTAAGTTAAACTTCACCCTTTCCATATCTTGTCACTATGAACAGTTCACTGAATAATGCCTTTTCTTTCTTTCTTTCTTTCTTTCTTTCTTTCTTTCTTTCTTTCTTTCTTTCTTTCTTTCTTTCTTTCTTTCTTTCTTTCTTTTTTTTATGGGCCCTTTTCCTCAGTTAATCGATTTAAAATGCTCTTTCCAAATACTTCCTGTAGTAAAGTAACTGACATTCATAATGCACATTGGGTTTATAGTGTTATCAAAATACTTTCAATTTAAGATTTATATTAAATTGGGAAGTGAAAGACTTTGCCTCCAGTAAAGAAATATAAAATTATAAGGGCACTCGGGTGGCTTAATCGGCTGAGCATCTGACTCTTGGTTTCACATCAGGTCATGATCTCAGGGTCTTGAGATGGAGCCCCATGTCAGGCTACACCTCAATGAGGAGTCTGCTAGAGATACTCTCTCTCCTTTTCTCTCTGCCCCTTCCCCACTCACACTCTCTAAATAAATAAATAAAATCTTAAGAAAAAAGAAATATAAAGTTATAGTAATCAAATGGGTGAGATTTGTTTATAATGGCCCTAAAATCTGCCTTTAGGTGTCAACTAGGTCACTCCTGTTGTGTCAATGCATAATTCAGATATTTTCAGTTTTAATTCTCATTGTAACCCTCTATTCTGTAACCCCTTCTTAATTTCTCCTCACTCCTTTTTTCTATCCTCCTTGAAATTCTTTTAGAGGTTTAAAATTTAAAGATATTAGGGGCGCCTGGGTGGCTCAGTCGTTAAGCGTCTGCCTCCGGCTCAGGTCATGATCCCAGGGTCCTGGGATCGAGCCCCGCATCAGGCTCCCTGCTTGGTGGGAAGCCTGCTTCTCCCTCTCCCACTCCCCCTGCGTGTATTCCCTCTCTCGCCGTGTCTCTCTCTGTCAAATAAATAAATAAAATCTTAAAATAAAATAAAACAAAATTTAAAGATATTAAAATACAGTAATTTTTAAAAAAATTATTCACCCTTTTATGGAATAAGTTATTTACTATGACCCAGCAATTGCATTCCTGGGTATTTACCCCAAAGACACAGATGTAGTGAAAAGAAGGGCCATATGCACCCCAATGTTCATAGCAGCAATGTCCACAATAGACAGATTGTGGAAAGAGCTGAGATGCCTTCAACAAATGAATGGATAAAGAAGATGTGGTCCATACATACAATGGACTATTACTCAGCGATCAGAGAAGATGAACACCCAGCTTTTACATCAACATGGTTGGGACTGGAGGAGATTATGCTCAGTGAAATAAGTCAAGCAGAGAAAGTCAATTATCATATGGTTTCACTTATTTGTGGAAGGAATAACATGGAGGACATTAGGAGAAGGAAGGGAAAAATGAAGCGGGGGATGTCGGAGGGGGAGACGAACCATGAGAGACTATGGACTCCAAGAAACAAACTAAAGGTTTTAGAGGGGAGGGGGTGGGAGGATGGGTTAGCCCGGTGATGGGTATTAAGGAGGGCATGTGCTGCATGGAGCACTGGGTGTTATACGCAAACAATGAATCGTGGAACACTACATCAAAAACTAATGGTGTATTGTATGGTGACTAACATAACATAATAAAATAAAATAATATTTAAAAAAGTTATTTAACTCAGTGAACTAAAATAAAATGCAAGGGTGCTTTGGCCATAAAATAATAAACAGTTAGCTATCTTTTTGCTTTTTCTTTTTCTCTCCTTAGACTCAAAAAGTAAGGTATACAAAGTAGGAAAAACTCAGTGTAAATAAAATAGCAAACTAAGTACTATTATTTTGTATCTGTATTTTATCTCTTGTCTAATAGCATAAGCATATTTGAAGACCAATACTTTTCACACATGCAAAACATCTTCTTAGTCTCCTAAAAGAAAGTTGTTACTTTTTCCTACACCTGTTTTAAAGCGTGTTTTGATAAAGAGCTAATATTTTATTAAGAAACTTCCAAAGTTATCTGAAATCTGAACTTGAGCAACTTTTCTGCTACATATATTTGCTATGTTTCTTAAAACATTATCAAGTTTTCTACTACACATATTTGCTAAGGAACAGAAAACTTTTGACTCATTGTTACTTTATACCCATAAACTGGAGAGTTTCATAATCTAATCTGATTTCTGTAACCAAATTGCTCTGGCCATGTCACAAAAATCCCCAGTTACATATTAATTGAGGCTTTAACAAAATGTGGATGGACCTCAATAAAAATGTGAGGCAGTTAAAGTAAGTAATTCTTCTCAAGTTGTATTCTTTTAGCCATTCATCCTATGTGATTTCATGGTTACTAAAAGCAGAGTTACATGGCAGAGAAATATGAGGAGGAATTGTGGCATGATTTTGCGGGTCATTTTGACAGATTGTGGACACCTAGGAAGTACTTCCTACTATGTTATTACTATGTTATTACTAGCTTTTACTGTCTTAACTTGTAAAACAGTTGACTTCGGATACTGTCTAAGGATATTTACCTAAGTCCAGAATGATAAATTCTCCAATGTTATTTTAAATTGGAACTATTTTCATAGAATTAATGATGATACCTAATGTTATTTCGTGTTTTACCATTAAACTATTATTTACAGTTAAAAGGCCCTATCATGAATTTACAAAAATTTCATGACTGGAAAAATGGCACAATCACAATGTATCTTGAATAATAAGAGTGCAGCAACAAAGCATATGAAAATTTTGCATCAGATAAAAAGTAAATTAGTATACTAAGACAGTTACGATGCAGACAGATTAGACATATCTACTAATTTCACCTAAATGGGTGTTAAGCTAATGACCTTGACAGAAGAAAATTATTTTATAGTTACTGTAATACCGATGATCCTAAAGCCTTAATACATGGCTTAAAAGATAGTAGAGACTCTATGAGAGCCTTTACATTAAACCAGAGCAATCTGTGTGATTTTGGACATGGCTGGAACATGTTGTAAAATACCAGTTGGCATACAGCCACTTAAAGCCATAATTACCCTTGAGGGAGCAGAGCACACAGTGTATCAGAATCAATGATGTTATTTGAAAGAAAGGTTTGAGGAAATTGGGCTTATTCATTTTAATAAAGGAGCATTAACCTTTCATGACCTTACAGAATTCTGAAAGTGATATATAAAATTGATCCTAATAAATTCTTCTGTCCACTCTAAAAGTCAATAAGAAGAGAAAATGATCTCAAAATTGGGAAACCGGAGGTTAGAAATGAAATTGAGTAACAGGTATTTCATTCACAGCATGGGATAAATTGCGACTAAGGCTGTCAGAGCTGAGGAGCCGTGCGTGTGTCCGTGAAATGCAGCAGAACTTTGGAAGAATAGAATGAATGACTCAGGATGCACTGACCCACTTAAAACCTCACCAGCCAGGAGATACCATTTCAAAATATTTATATTAAAGTCTGTATGTGATCAAATTAATAAAGGGAAGGATGTCAATTGTTACAGTAACCTTCTGGGTTCTTGCTAGACCAAGTCTCTTCCCTGGGGATTGTCTCTGCACACTGATGCTGGTTTCATCTTAAAAACATTACTTCCATCACTCCCTTTCGCTTAAATGGGACCCTATTGCCTATGTAATTAAATGGAAACTATCTTGGGGTTCAACCATACCAGGACACTTCAGTGTCTCAACTAAAGTGTGTAGCCAAATTTGTATTTTGAAACACTAGTCTCCAGAGTTACTCAAGGCAAAAAAAAAGGATGAAAAACAAATGTGTAAATTGCTACAAAAGAAAACTTCAAGATGAAAGTATAGTATGCATAGTATGTCAAATTTATTTGCAAGAGTCTCTTATTGTGCAGGAGGCCAGAGGGGCAGTACATCTGCAGACTCGTATTCCATGGGACACATTTTAGTAATGATAAATTTGGACATGAGCCTAGATCAATATTTATTAAGCTATTTTAGTGTCACAGATCCAAAAATAAATTGCAGGGAAGAAAGTTCTGGACCATACCCCACCCCCAAATTCACATACTTTAATTTGGACATAGTGTAGGGAAATTCACAGACCCTCTGACAACCAACCAGTCTTAAAATTCTCATTTTTTATACTATGAACTCTTTTCCATAGAAGACACATATTATTGACTATATTCTAATGATTAATTCTTATTTAAAATTAAATGTCAGCTTAAACAATAAATCTAAATAAGTTCATTACACTTTTTTTCTCAGAATGAACATTGAGTAATTCTGTGTTGATAAGAAATTAAATTATTCATGAAATATTAATGTTATATTGATTTTATATTGTGATTAAAAAATAAAAAATAAAAACCTACTTATAAATGATTTGGTTACTTTTACCCAAAGATTGCCAGAATATTTTAATCGGGAGGAATGCTATTCAATGCGAATGTCTGTTGCATAATGTGTTCTATTCTTCCAAGGTATGCTTCTAGTCTTTGAATGCGTCTTACCTTGGCTGGCTTAAGAATTTTGTAAACATGTATATTCTCTAGAACGATGTTTCTTTGATATTTGAAAACTAGTATCTATTAACCTTATTTTGATGAAAAAGGATATGACAACTGGAGCTTTTATTGATTTAAAAAGCATTTATTTTGAAATCCATACCCGTGATCATTTTTAGATATTGTTATTGCTCCAGAAATAATCGATACTGTTAAGTCTGTTTGGTAAATCTCTTTATGACTTTCTTCAATATTCCACTGACAGTAGATAAAAAACAAATTTATACTCAGGTCTTCAAAAGTACTTAGTGCAATAAAATTATATTTGTCAATATAACTGAGAAATATTTTGGGATATTAGGTATCAATTGTAATTTTTATATATTGGCTTTACATAAGATAGAGTGCGTACTTTTCATAGTTTATAGATACTTTCCATAGTTTATATAATGTTTTAAGGACTATGAATATTATACAAATAAAAATTGCAAAAGCAGACACATACTTACCTACTGCATATATCTACCAATATGATATATATGGCAATATAACAGAATATAGGAGTATATATGTAAGGAAATATAAATATACATGTGCATGTGCATATATGTATTTATATATGTATGTATATAGATGAACACACAAATATATACGTAGACAAAATTTACATCGGTGTTAATATCACACACATATAAATATATATGTACTTGTGTGTGTGTGTGTGTGTATATATATATATATATATATATATACACACACATATATAAAACAGAATTTTTCTGAAATTCCATGATGATAACATTGAATTTAAAAAACATAAATCATGGTGGCATTTTTTATCTCTTGACAAAAAAACAACTGCAAATCCGTTTCCAATGGATCCTTACACTCTACATAGATATTCTCTAATTCAAGGACTAAAAAATGTCACAGACCTTAATAAAGTTTATACAGGGCAGTTTAGAAGACCTGTAAGGGTTAGTCTTCTGTTTTCCTCTAAGTGCCAGTACCATTTGTAAATCTAAAAGCAGCAAAAACTTTTCTGGTTTGGGCACCTAGTTGCAAGACAGCTTTCTTCTTTATTCTGGGTTGTTCAAGCTTTGATAGGGAAAGAACGCCACTTACTGAGGCATCACAATGGGACGTGATCAAAGACAAACTTAGATATAGTTAAAATATGATTAGGAGCAATCAAAGCAGGCAACTGCATGAAAGGGCAGTTGAATATGGCCAAGCTAATTTAATGACACTCACTACCGCAGACATAGGTCAAAAGCTTAGAGTCAACAGGCTAAAGTTCCACCTTTGAGGTCCACTATCATATAAACAAGATTTAAAGTGTTATTTTTTATTAGCCCAAGAAATTAATCCATCACTAAAATGTTTTTTTGGTTTCTGGGTTTTTTGTTTTGTTTTGTTTTGTTTGTATACTGTGGAAGAGACCCTTCTTGTATGAGTAGGATTTGCAGCACATTTTATTATGCCATTCAACTTCTACACTCTTCTTCCTGTATTTAGGAGAGCCAGTTTCCTGACTCTCTCTGAAGTGGTATGTTCTCCTTGTTAAGCTAATGACCTTGACAGAAGAAAATTATTTTATAGTTACTGTAATACCGATGATCCTAAAGCCTTAATACATGGCTAGATTTACCCAAAGATTGATATTTGAAAACTAGTATCTATTAACCTTATTTTGATGAAAAAGGATATGACAACTGGAGCTTTTATTGATTTAAAAAGCATTTATTTTGAAATCCATACCCGTGATCATTTGATCAATACGAACTTCACTAATTTTCTCCTTTATACATTTATTAAAACAACAGTTTATTAAATATTTCATATTTAATTACTGTATTTCATTAGCTTGAGATAATTTAAATTTAGGTGCAGAAAAGGGCTGAGTATTGGTGTGATAAGCAATGTAGTAAGAGTAATGAAACGATGTGCTGTGATTATCATCACAGCTCTTCATTGACAATGTTTTCTGATAAATTAATTTACTTTTATGATCTTTTTACCCATTAAACTGCATGCTTCATGATAGTGGAACCCTTTGTTGTTGCTGATGTTTTGTTTTGTTATATGATGTATCCTTATCACTAGATCAGTGCTTGGAAATAAGAAACTGTGAGTATTTGGTCAATAAACAGATTATTGGGAACAGCTTTGCATGACGCATCTAGGAGCCTTAAAAAGTGTTTCATATAAACTAAGAGATATAGAAAGGATATGGGGAAAAGATATTAAAGACGTTTCAGATGAAATCAATTATTACTTAGGGTCAATTTCCCAGATAATTTTATACAAATAATTTCATTTCACAGTTTGAATGATAAATGAATTGTGGCCATTGCCATAGGTGAGGAAGTCGGGACTCTAATTCTGCCATGTGTAAAAGTAGAATAACAGTTGAAAAGCATGTTTTTGAATGCTAGTATGTTTTCTACTTCATTACAGTAGTATACTGTAAATCCAGAAATAAAATCCAAAATATTTAACAACTCCTGCTATAAAATGGGCATCTAACAATTAGAATGGACACTACCTGGGGTGCCTGGGTGGCTCAGTTGGTTAAGTTTCCAATTCTTGATTTTGGGTCAGGTCATGGTCTCAGGGTCAGGAGATCCAGCCCCATGATGGGCTCTGTGATCAGGGAAGAGTCTGCTTGAGATTCTCTCTCTCTCCCTCTGCCCCTCCCCCTGCTCAACTCTCACTCTCTAAATAAATAAATAAATAAAATCTTAAAAAAAAAAAAAAAGAATGGACTCTAACATTTTGGTGATGGAGTTGAGGACTTCTCCTGTGTAAGGAACTGATTCCTCAATTAGTAAGTCAATGTAGAGCTCCAGGGAAGGGCCAAAGTGGCGGTAACAGGGATTGTGTGACTCAGAGCAGTCAGTTTATAAATTGGAATGAAAGTGCTAATATTTTACTAACCGACATAGTGACAACAATGCACATTTGTAGTATATAAGTCCTTTGTACATAAAGATGTAAAACTCAGAAATCATTGATTTTTTTCCATTTATCACTTATTTTGAATAAATTTGTAAAATCTCAAGAAAATAGACTCATATTCATGTGTTTTTATTTTATTGAAATAATATTGGTAATTATACTTGAGACATTTGAGTACTAAGTTTCCTCTAGCTTCTTTAAAATAAAAGTGGTCTATATACATTAAATAATGCTTTGGTAGCATGTTACATTGAGCATTCCTACAAGTTTTTTTAATACTATACCTATCAAGGAAAAATTCTGAAAATAATATATCTAAGCTCATTATAAATTTGTCTCATTTCAGGGTGTGGAACTGAGATGTTACTGTTTAAGTCTCAATCAGATGGTTTGCATGAAAACTCTTTTCAAATCAGCAAAGTAATCTTTGGTATTGAGAGAAATAATGATGCCATTTCATGAGGAAAATCTTTATATTGGGGAGGGCGTGCAAACTCCTCTCCTTTTGCGTCTCTTTATGAGGACCCTTTACACATTTGAGTGGAGAAAAATAAAGTCAAGAGATACTCTTTATGACTGATCTATGAAAGAAGCATCTTCAGTAGTTGAAATCAAAGTCAAATGCTTGCAAATCAGATTGGTATTGTGGAAAATTGTAACCATGAGAAGAAAATATATAGTTTTATGACAAAAATGATTTAGATTTCAAATTATAATATCTGACCTAAAATATGGAGTGTCACCTCTTTTTTTTTTTTTTTCTGCACGAATGTTCCTACCTCTGAAAACAACTTTAGTATATGGGCTGCCGAAGCGAGCACTGAAAACAACTTTAATATAGAAAGTTTAGGTTTAAAATTTTGATTATTCAATATACATACAATACTCATGATTTTACTTTATCAACAGTAATTATATAAATTAGTGTGTTCTGTATTGTTTTCATGTAATATAAACTTATGATCGATAGTAATATGCCAGTTGTGATTTATAAACAACAACTAGAAAATAATTCATCATTCTTCTAACTCTTTACTAATTGGAAACCATATTATTTTTTAAATGGCATGAATTCTGTCAAAAATTAGCAAAGATCAAATGAAATATTCTCAACTCCTTTTTCATTTTGGGTGTTATTTGTCCTTATTATCAACTTCTATGGAATATTGCTTTCTTGCATATGTATCTTGAACTAGTCTATACTTTCCTGAATGAAGAGACTGAGGTTTATTTACTTTTATATTTCCCGTGATGGACATAGCAATGAAAACATAATAAAGTATTGTTTGAACTGAAGCATTTTAATTAAATTTATAATATAAAACTACTAGTTATAGACAACTTGTAAGGGAACTAATTTATTTAGCCCCCCCCAAGAAAACATAAAATGTCACTGAGCTCTGACTCAGTTTAATGAAAGAAAACTGAAAATGGGGGCGCCTGGGTGGCTTAATTGTTAAGCATCTGCCTTCAGCTCAGGTCGTGATCCCAGCTGGGATCGAGCCCCGCATCGGTCTCCCTAGTGAGCGGGAAGCCTGCTTCTCCCTCTCCCACTCCCCCTGCTTGTGTTCCCTCTCTCACTGTGTCTCTCTGTCAAATAAATAAATAAAAAATCTTAAAAAAAAAAAGAAAATTGAAAATTTTTTTTTGTTTTTATATAATTTGGCCCTATTTTACATTTACATTTAGCTGTGGAATTATGGAACATATAGTTACATTTATTTGTAAAATGATGTTGACTTTCAATTTAAAGTAGTAAAGTAATAAAATAAATGGAATCTAAGACTATTCTACTGTGAACAAGGTCTGCATACAAATGTGTTCCATTTATTATTGAATTGAATGCAGAGAAATTTTGGAAGTTTTATAAAGAAAGAAAAATCATATTAGAGTGGATATCGATAAATGCCGGATGCATCCATCAAGTATCTTGGCAGTCATCATGAAACAGGGATAGTTTGCCCTGTAGTTCAAATCAATATGTTTTTGTTGTAAGGTACCATACAAAGTATTTAAGTGTTGCTTTCAAAACTCTAGAAATGTATTTGTTTACAATAATATGTCTAGGTCTGAAATGTAAGAACAGACATTATTCCCTAGGAATAACATGTATCTACTAGATAATAGAAGCTTCAATACAAAAAAAGTTATGGAGGAGAAATTGGTAGAATTACTCAATAGGAACTTATGACTTTGATTTGCTATGTGTATATAGAAAGTACAATCAAGTAAAGTCTGAAATAATAGGAGAAGACACTTGTGACACATTCACATATGTCAGTAAGATGTGAACAGATCACAATTTAGTGTCAAACAGTGTTATACAGTCCAGTTCTCTTTTTCACAAAGGAAGGTGTTGGCAACGGGATTTGTGATATGGAGGAAAGGTTATATTTGGCATTCCTTTTAAACAGGTTTCTGTGAGCCTACGCAATCCCCATTTGATTCTAACAATGCTTGTTCTTGGAACATGATATGTGATCAATTAATTTTCTTGAATGAATGTAAGCTTAGTTTCTACCTGCCTTGAATGTTAGACTCTCTTTTTAATTTGTGGGATAAGGAAGAAAAAGTGTTCCTTTATTTTTTAAAGATTTTATTTATTTGTCAGAGAGAGAGAGAGAGCACAAGTGGGGTTGGGGGGACAGCAGGCAGAGGGAGAAACAGGCTCCCCACTAAGCAAGGAGCCCAATGCAAGGACCCTGATATCTTGACCTAAGCTGAAGGCAGATGCTTAACCAACTGAGTCACCCTGGCATCCCAAAAGTGTCTCTTTAAATTTTGCAACTGAATGATCCCTTTTTTGTGTATTGTTATGAAGAACTATCTCATTAATTTTGTTGCAGACCAGAGTTAATTATTTCAAAGTATAGGTAAGAAATACAAGTATTTTAGAATTTTTTTCATTAATCAAATCTCCTTTCACAAAGGTCTTTAAAATCCATGATTTTAAGCATGACATAAAGATGTGTATTAAATTATTTATGTTGTTACAGTAAGTATAATATATATATATATCCATTTAATATATTTCTTTGAGTTTTGACAAATGTGTTAACTATATCTTCCCACCTTCATTGACTTCATTGTGAAGAAAACAAGACTGAAACACAGTTAATATTTCTGGCAACCCTAAATACCATATCAAAATTCTAAGACAAGATGAAATCTGAGAGTGTCATGTTCCAATGATTAAAGGACAAATAAGCTTTTAAAATTACATGATAGTATTCTTAAACTATGCTCACTTTAATAAAATATAGCTTAAAAAAATCAACAAAGTCTACCTTCTAGAGGTGATAATTGGTATTCTGTTTATTTTTAACAATGAATAAAATAAGTAAATATACAATATCTATTTTATAATCCTTTTATTCTTTAATATCATTAAAAATTAAAAGTTTATAAAAATAAATCGGTAAGATAATGAATGTACCAATAGAAGAGTAAATTCAACTTCAAAAACCAGTAGTCGAAGGTGATATTTGAAATATTTAAAATCAGTGTAGGAACTATCTAATCAGAATGAAAAACTTAATAAGAACAGATCTAGGCTGAAATATCATACTAGACTAAGAAATACTAATTGCAATAGGAAACTATATTATTTGTATGATTGATAAATAGAATTTAAAGCTACAGTGCCTTGAAATAGCATGTCTGTAGGAAAATCGACAGTGTCATACAGACCTCTTGTCAATATAAATATAATCAGTATTGGATGGAAATATATATATTTTGGGTTGGGTTTTTTCCCCAAAATTGTTTTATTTACTATATGAAAAAACAATATTTATAAAACATACATAAAGAAAAAAGAATGATACAGTGAAATTATGTACTTGCTATCCTACTTTTTAATTTTTATTTTTTTAATTTATTTTTTTAAATTAACATATAATATTTGTTAGAGGGGTACAGGTCTGTGATTCATCAGTCTTCGACAACACCCAACACTCACCACAACATGTACCCCCCGCAATGTCCATTACACAACCACTTCATTCCCCTACACCCTCCCCTCCAGCAACCCTCAGTTTGTTTCCCAAGATTAAGAGTCTCTTATGGTTTGTCTCCCTCTCTGGTTTCATCTTGTTTCATTTTTTCCTCTCTTCCCCTATGATCCTCTGCCTTGTTTCTTAAATTCTGCATATCAGTGAGATCATATGATAATTGTCTTTCTCTGATTGACTTATTTTGTTTAGCATAATACCCTCTAGTTCCATCCATGTCATTGCAAATGGCAAGATTTCATTTTTTTTAAAGATTTTATTTATTTATTTATTTGAGAGAGAAAGAATGAGAGAGAGAAAAAGCACATGGGATGGGGGGAGGGTCAGAGGGAGAAACAGACTCCCCGCCGAGCAGGGAGCCCAATGCGGGACTCGATCCAGGGACTCCAGGATCATGACCTGAGCTGAAGGCAGTCGCTCAACCAACTGAGCCACCCAGGCGCCCAGCAAGATTTCATTTTTTTTTTAAAGACTTTATTTATTTATTTGACAGAGAGAGACACAGCAAGAGAAGGAACACAAGCAGGGGGAGTGGGAGAGGGAGAGGCAGGCCTCCCGCGGAGCAGAGAGCCGCTGCGGGGCTCGATCCCAGGACCCTGGGATCATGACCTGAGCCGAAGGCAGACGCTTAACGACTGAGCCACCCAGGCGCCCCAAGATTTCATTTTTTAATGGCTGTGTAATATCCCATTGTGTGTGTCTTCTTTATCCATTCATCTGTCGATGGACATCTGTCTCTTTCCATAGTTTGGTTACTGTGGACATTGCTGCTATAAACATTGAGGTGCAGGTGCCCCTTCTGATCACTACATTTGTATCTTTGGGGTAAAGACATAAAAATATTTTTTTTTAAGATTTTATTTACTTACTTGAAAGAGAGAGAGAGAGCATTAGAGAGCAGGGTGAGGGGGTGAGGGGCAGAGGAAGAAGCAGACTCCCCGCTGAGCAGGGAGCCTGATGTGGGGCTCGATCTGGGGACTCCGGGATCATGACCTGAGCCGAAGGTGGACACTCAACCAACTGAGCCACCCAGGTGCCGCCATAAAAATATTTTTATAAAGCTTTCCACTAGGGGCACCTGGATGGCTCAGTCAATTAAGTATCTAACCCTTGATTTCAGCTCAGTTCATGATCTCAGGTTTGTGAGATAGAGATTCTCTTCCTCTGCCCCTCTGCCCCTTCCCCACTCTCACTCTCCATCTCTCTCTCAAAAAAAAAAAAACAACAAAACAAAACAAAAAAAACAAAAACAGCTTTCCACTAAATGATTCTACTCTCAAAAATTTATTCTAAGGAAATAATCATTGTGGTAGTTAATTCTGTTTCTTTCTTCAGTGTATTCTTGATTAAAAAATTAGAAAACCATCTAGATGTGCAACAGTATGCAACAATAGGGAATAGTGAATACAATATTGTGCAATCATATAATTGTATGTAATGTAGCTAGCTAAAATGATGAGTTGAAACATCACTTTTCATGACAAACATTGAGAAGATGGCCCATAATTTCTGACTTTTCTGATTAAATAATTCAGTACATAAAACATCGAAATGAATTCAAAGAAAAATTTCTGGAATATGTAAGATATACAAGGTAGTTCAGTGTGGTGCTGGATTCAAGAGAAATTGACAAAACTCACTCACACATGTGTGCGTATATACACATATATATACATGTATATACATATATAGAGAGAGACAGTTTTACAAAAGTTATGTAAATTGTTCATCGAGGAATTAAAAATGTTATTAAAGATCAAAAGGTGAATAGAGAACTATATTACATTTTGAAATAGATTCAATTTGTTAAAGATGTCATTTTTTTCCAAATCAGATTAAAAACTTAAAAAGAAGAGGACTTGATTCCATAATTTATATTGAGGATATAATTTAAAGAATAGTTAAAAACATTTTTATGGAAAACAGGATGAGCAGACACAAAGGAATTTGACAGTGCAAATTGTTTTATTTTTTTAAGAAAAAAAGGAAGGAAGGGAAGGAGGGAGGAAGAGAGGAATAGGTAAATATTTGGTCTTTGGTGTTCCATAAACATAATTTACTGCCAAATCATTCCTTGCTATCCTCTTTTGTTGCACAACTTTCATGCATTTCTCAATGTTCTCCATGCAATGCAGTAAATCTAAAACAAATTATGGCAGAACATTTAGCAATGTCAAAGTTATCAGAAAAAACTATGGATATACATTATGTATTTTGACACTATTCAACTTCTGGAAATTTGATGGGGGTACATGTGTTATAAGGAGATTTCTGCCTATGCAAAATTTTAAGTGTTTTACACTTTAAAAATCTGCCTTCCTATCTTATAGGATTTCTGTGAGTAATAAATGTTTTTCCCCAGAGTATTTGTAAATAAAAAGCAATAAATAACACATAATATTTTTATTGTCATTTTTATGTGACATAAAAGGAAAGAGAAACACCTATCTTTTGTGGTTTGCTGTTCACAAAAGAGTGAGAAATATGCAATGATCCCTTCCAAATAGATATTTTTCTAGTTTCATTAGAGTAAAATTTCTGAATGTACAACACACTTTACATTGTATTTTAAAAAATACAATTTGCTGAGTTTTGACATATGTATACACCTATGTACTCATCCTCATAATCAAGTTTCCTTTTTAAATGTTATAATAATTTCCATTTATTTCCTATATGTGAAGCATTACACACAAATTTATAAAAAATACAACAGTTCTGCCAAAGAGGAATTTTCATTATTTTACACAATAACAAATTCTAGCTGGGAAACGTAGATTGCTTGTTCCTGATTCAAACATAGCAACAATAATAAATACATAAATAAATAAAAACCTTTCAGCATTGAAACTGTTTTTCTTACGAGTGCTGTTTTACCGTAAAAAACCTGTTTTTTTCAATTATATCAGATTTCACACCCAAGTAATTAATATCAAGTTGGCCAGGGATATACAAATCATGATGATAAACTTATTACTTAAAAAAGTTAATTAGCTCTGCTTTATTGCTTATTGTTTTGAAGTCACATTTAGAGGTATTTTAATTTGATACTATATATTTGATAGTTCTTGTTTTCTGTTTCTAGCCACTGTGGTGGTAGTATTAGGTGACTAATAGTATTCATCTGCATTTTAAGTATGTTTGATACATGAGTCCAAAGGTAATTAAATTACATTTTAATTGAAAAATCCACTTATAAAATGATAATAATCACTATTATCACTAATAATCACCATTGGTGATAATTAGTATGGTGCTTGGTGATTTTTATCATCATTTTACTAGGTTTTTTGTAGACTTTTTCTCTGAAAAATTGTCACATGCAAATATGTAAAGTGAAATATAATTGTAACGGTGAAATCACTGACGTGTCCTCCTTTATGTAAAAATAAACAGCATAACAAAATGATTGGTCACCATTAAGTGTCTATGAACTTTTGGTGTAGCTTTTTATCTTGCTGGGTGGGCTTCTAAGGACATATTCTGACTTCCTTTAATGCCAAGAGCAACAGTCTTGTTCCCTCACTACTCCTAAACTCCGCTTTTCTCTACCAGGATTTTGACCTTTGAGTGGAGCACACTCAGGTAACAAGATAATGAAGCTATAAGGCCAAGGAGCCTTCTTGACTTTTTGTTAGTACTGTGCCTTTGGTACATCGTTATGTCTGGGAGACAGCTGAGTGTTTTATAACATTTTAAATAATACTCTGTATTGCTGACTCATAGGCAATTCATTGCTTATCATGAGCGTCACATAAAAACAGATAATTGAATCACAGGAGAGCTCTAAAGAACTACGCTGGAAAAACAGCCGGCTAAGGCAAAGCGGGCAGAGTGCACTTCCCCATTCCTCTATACAGTCAACTCTTAACACACACACACACACACACACACACACACACACATATATATATTTAATAAGTATATTATACATATATACCACTCATTTCACTTTTTTCTTTTTTCTGTAAGTGCTCTCACCATCCTGGGCTTCTGCATGTTTATCAGCTTCCTGGAGGCTGTAAGCACAACATAAAATGGTCCAGTTGGAGAGGGGCAAGAGACAGAGGATGTTTCAGAGACCAACCAAATTAAAAGTTACCAAGAAATCTAGTTTAGACTTACTTCTCAACTGACTTTTATATTATGCTAATATTATACCAACTATTTCTTGGACTGGAATAGGACATATAAGGCTTTTTTTCAGCAATTATCTTTCATATCCAGAAAAAGGGCAAAAAAGCTCTGCATGAAAATAAAAATAATATTTTATTTTAAAAAACAGAGATTATAAATGATTTCCTATGATACTTACGATGGTATAAGACAAAGCATATATGAGTAAATTTTATTATTTTCATTTTTTGTGATGCTTTGGGAATTTAATATTTTCCAGTTACTATAGTAACTATTTTATCTTCACAACTTTTCTATAAAGTTGGTGAGTTATTAAATTTAAAAGTGAAAAATTTAATTTCAAGAGGTGAAGTAACTTTTTATTCAGTAATTAAGCTGAAGCCTTCCTGATAACAAAGGTTTTGCTCTTTCTACTAATCTACCAATTTTTAAAAATCTGTTGATATTCAGATTTAATTTCCTTTCATTTTTATTAAGATCCACTTTATTTACTTTTCACTAATTTATCTAATAAGATACCACAATAATACTAAGAAAATAAGTGCATGGTTTGGTCATACTAAAATGACCATTCTGTCTATAATTTATTTCCAGAATGCTCCTGCATTTGTTGTAATAGCCCGTATTTCCAAATCGGATTGACCAGTTTTGACTTACCTAATCAGTTTTTGTTTAGGAGAATCTCATTTTGAATTGTACACATCTCTACAATAATAGTATATTGAACATGTCCCTGATCCTTCCTTGGCTGTGTGTAAGACATGTATTGGCATAGCTACATCTGTCACCATGCCATTATTAATCACAACACTTGCTAGACCCATTGGATATTTTGTGATTTCTCTATTGATAATCTAATACATTGACTACTTCACTGGTACTTAAGCATCTCTGAGTTTCAACATTGAGAAACAGCCATTAACATTCCCACTCACCCATGTTTTGTAAATATTTCAGCTAGTCTGGTGTTTTGCCTGCAAGCTACCCATTTCAATTCCATTTTAATTTTTAATTTGTTGTTTGTTTAACTAAGAAATAAACTGTTTTGGGAAGTGCAGCAAACTTCAGAACATTACCCATATATTAAAATAATGAAAGAATGTATGTATAGCAAGAAATTGCAGTAAAAACACAATATATTTTATTAAAGACCTGTTAAGTTTGTTTTCGGTCATATCTAAGACAATTCTAAAAAAAAATTATACCCAGATAAACAGCCATTTCTGGGTCCTTAGCAAATATTTAGATCTGAAGTTAAGAGCACACACATGGAAAGTTCATATTGAAACTTGCCACAGCGTTAAGATGCAGCATTTTTATTCATGACCATCGAAGGGACCTAGATATCCATAATCAAAGTCACTTAAGAAAAAACTATTAACAAACCACACTGGATATAGGAAAAGAAAAGACAATCTCATGAGAAATAAAAAGAATAGGGACTAGAAAACTACCCAGGAGGCTTTTCTAGAAGTGGTTGAGGGCAGAGTTTAGACAGGAAAAACAAGAATCGGCAAAGACTTGTCTATAACTGATAGAGGGAAGAGTTCATAAGGAATTTGAAAAATGCCCATTGATACTGAAAAAAATATCAATTTGAGTGAAAACTCAAAATTGAAAAGATTAGGGGAAGACTAACTTATTTAGGTAACAATCCAAAAAGTTAATTGCTGTGCAGAATGGAGTTAACATCTTGTCAAGAGATACTTGACATCACCCACCTGAAAGAAAGCTACACTCATTGCTCTACAGTGAATGGAATTTTAAGGCTACATCAAAAACAGTACCTTTATAGAGAAAATTATCCCCAGATTTTCAATAAAAGGGGGACCCCAAGTGATGAAGACTTTGTGAATCTTCTATCATGGGGTATAGTTGGTTGGGCATGAAACAGGGAAAACAATTCTAGTTTAAAAGATAATTAAGAAAAATAGATCATAGATTGCTTTTCTCAAATTATTAAAAGATCCTAAAATTTGTGTTCGTTATTGTTGTTAGTGCATGTTGGTACTGATAAACAGAAATATAATTAAAATGAAAAAAATTGCACATAAAAGAGCTATGTGTACCGACAGTCCCTGACTTATGATGGTTTGACTAGTGATCTTTTTACTATACTGTGGTGTGAAAGTGATATGAATTCAGTAGAACCCTGACTTCAAATTTTGAATTTTGATCTTTTCCCAGGCTGGCAATATGTGGTATAATGCTCTCTCATAATGCTGGGTAGTTGCAGTGAGCCACAGCTCCCAGTCAGTCTTGAGATCATGAAGGCAAACAACCAATACACTTACAACTATTCTGTACCTATACCACCATTCTGCTTTTTACTTTCAGTACAGCATTCAATAAATTACATGAAATATTCAACACTTTAAAGTAGGCTTTGTGTTAGATGATTTTGCCCAACTGTAAGCTAATATAAGTGTTCCGAGCATGTTTTAAGTGTGCTAGGCTAAGCTACAATGTTTGGTAGGTTAGGTGTATTAAATGTATTTTCAACTCATGATATTTTCCTTTTATGATGCGTTTATCAGGACTTAACCTCATTGTAAGCCAAGAAGATCTGTAGTTGTTTCCAGGGCAGTTAAAAAAGCAAAATTTGAGGAAAGTGTATGTCACTATACATCCAGTCTCAGGTGTTTTGAAAGAAGAAATACATACAATGCTATTCATGGATTGGTGGTATCAAGTTACTCAGAGGGAAGGCAACAAGACTGAGGTCCAGAGACTTGCTTCAATAAGAAAACCTAAGGGTAAACGTGATAGGTGTGGCATCATGGAAGTGCACTATTGAGATCTCATTTCAAGAAAGACCTTCTCAACAATCCGTAAGGAGTGTATTTAGCTGACAGCCTTTAGCTACAGAATACTTGAAATCCAGTGTTTTAACTGAGGCTGTGCTTTTCCCAAATAGCTAGAAGGTAAGGACAGCCTAATATGAGGGTGCTTATCTAGGCATTCCTCCCTAATGTCAACTCCTCTATGGCAGTCATCGGAGCTCTCTCATTGCCTGTCCAAAACTTTCTCAAGCTGCACTGCAGTCTGAGGCTTTGAAAAACTCTGTTCTCTTTTTTTCCCATGCTCCTCTCACAGATACCAGACTTACAATGTGGTCTGCAGAATTTTCCTGCCTCCATCTCTCCCTTTTCCCTTTATCTTTCACAGATATTATGTACAATATTTTCTTGCATTTCTTACTTAGTCTTCATGTTTGCTTCCAGAACACAAGTGACAAGTGGGGTTTCTGAGGCTCAGTCAAAGAAGGGTGATTTCCCAATTCTTTAAAGAGTAAATGCTAATATATTTTTATGCACATTGGCCTCAACAAAGTGATTCAAGAAGACTGCCTATAGGCAATTGAACTTATAAACACATAACATAAAAATAGCAAGCTGAGAGGTGACCCCATTAGAAATAAACCAGATGCCAGTGGAACATATTATTCTCATCTTGGCATCTGTTTCAAAGGTATTTCTCCAGGACCTTGCCATCTCAAAACTACTGGACCTACTGCCACAAAAATCAGAATCAGTTTAGCGGCTGTTCCACACCTAGAGCTGTATACTGGGAGAGATGATGAGGTTTTGTTTGTTTTCTATTATGTATTAGCATGCCTGCTGGACATAAGCTCCGTAAGGACAAACATTTCTGTTTATTTTGTTCACTCATGTATGACACGTGCCAATAATAGTGCATCATCTATTGTAAGTGTTCAATTGATATTAGTTGGATTAATAAATAGCTTTTTGTAGATGATGTGTAATGGAATTTGAACCCCTAATACTCTATACAAGGTACATTTTGAATCATAACCTACACAGCTTCGGGCAGGGGATGTGAGGGATTATACACAGTGGAATATATGATGGTAGACAAAGTGAACAAAGCTGGAACTAGCAAGTCTGGGATTGACTTATTCCCTTAGGTGTAAGACTGACAATGGGAGAGGCAACCATAGAAGGACACACTAGCTTCTATACCATGCCAGTTCAATTACAGGAAATTGAGTTCCAACTGTGTAATAGCACTGTGCATGATAGTGAGCTACAAAATCCAATAAAGCATATATCCTGCCTTTGGAAATCTTATAGAATAATTGGTGTGTGTGTGTGTGTGTGTGTGTGTGTGTGTGTGTGTAGTTTCACAAAACCCAATCAATGCTTCGACTGAAGATGTTTTCGTCTTCATCTGTGGACATGTTCATAGTAGAGGCTTAACAAAGCAATAATCTCGCTGCTTTCTAATTTTAGGTCTCCTATTCTAAACAAGCGAGCTTTTCACAATCTATTTAATGCCACATGTGTTCCATTTTCTGTGCTTTTTGTTGATTTTACTGTTTAAAATGGCTCCCATGCATAGTGCTGAACTGCTGCCTGGTATTCCTAAGTGCAAGAAGGCTGTGGTGTGCCTAATGGAGAAAATATGTGCACTAGATACATTGGTTCAAACATGAGTTATAGTGCTGTTGCCATGAGCTCATTGTTAATGAATCAATGATATATCCAGAAAAAGCAGAGGAAATTTGCCAATCCGTACATGAGGCCACTCAGAAAGTGCTAAAGTAACATCTATAGTGCATGATGAAGCTATGGAAAGATGGAAAAGTGGTTAAGTTTGTGGGTTCATGAAATGATAACTGGAGTTTTAAAAAATCGTAGTGGACAATACTATCATGAAGCAGAAAGCCTAAGTAATTTATGGTTTTGTTTCCCAGAGCAGCCAGGAAAATGTTAAAGCCAAATAAGAGAAAGGTGGTAAGAAAAGACACTTTGGTAGCATTTACGTGTACACTAAAATTGGTTTCTTTAAAATGTGCAATAAGTTGAGCATTTAAGAAGAGCATCAAGTTCTGAAGTTCAATTCCTTATTCTCCTCTGTTCTAAGCAACTTCATTCTGTGATGAAATCATAATTCGTCAAGAATTTTTTTTGTTCAGGCTCAGGCAAACTTTTTCCTAATTTTCTAGGGGGTTAATATTTTTACTTTTTGTCATAAATATTTACAGTCCTCAGAAGCAATTTTTGCAAATGTAGTTAAGCTCTTGTCCTAAGATATATCTCAGAATCCTAAAAGTGTTGATTTTGAAATGGCTATTAATGACAATAAAAGTCAGAATAACTATTCTGGCTACATTTGCCTTTGATTAAGAAGAGACTGTGAGACACCAGCAAGGTTACAATCAATTGTTTATGCCATGATAAGTATCAAATCAAGGAATGATTGCTAAATTACAAAAATTGAAAGTGATGAAAAAGAGCCTGCTTTTTTCCCCCTTAATATAGCTATCTTAAGTAGCCTTAGCTTTTATGATGAGCCATTTCCCATGTAGTTTTGGCAAAATGATGCTGTATTCCATACATACATGTGCAAACATTTTTTTATTGACTGGAATATAAGTAAGATATACCTATACCTTGTGTAAGTGTAGGTGTAATATGACTACACAGAACAGGTTGGATCTGTTTGTTTGTATTTCATGCTTGTCAATATAATTTTTGTCCTCACTTTGTTACCAGTGCTATATGCTCAACTGCCTATTCACTGATAGATGATACTTTGTAAATATTGTACAATTTGATCCTTTTTATGGTTTAAATTAATATTTATATCATATAAGTTGATTGGCTGATCACAAAAATCATTTCATCATTAAACCCTGAAAACTTAAAAAATAAAAGTTTCCAGAGTCAGGAAAATGTTAAACCCTTCTTGGCGAGTGCTGGCTGGCTTGCATGTCTCAAAAGGTGATGCAATATGAAAAATATTAAGCTTGCAGGTGAAACAGGTTTTGCAAATCAGGAGGCTGCAGAAGAGTTATTTTACATATCTGCTAAGTGTTCTATGGGAGAAAGGTTATGTGGGAGAGCAAGTTTTCAACTTGATAAGACTGGCTTATTTGACAAAGATGTTGGCAAACAAACCTACATATGCAAATGATAATTTAGTGGACAAAATGTATCATCAGAGGACAAAAATGTGTCATCAGAGGCTTGCAGGAACTTATCCCTGTATTTCCCCTCAGAGCAGTGGCTCAGGATTTGTTAATTCAGCATCCATGGGTACTTTACTGAATATAACTACTGCAAAGAACGTGAATCTATTATATACACATATATGCATAAATGCTTCTATATATGTATATATGTAAATTTTACATATTTACAGAAGTGATCAAAAGAGAAAAGATTCCTGACCTCATGTAATTTATGTTCTAATAAAAAGGGGGAATATAATCACCTAGTAAACAAATAAAAAAACAAGTTTGTAACTGTTAGTTACATCATTCAATCAGAGAACTAAGACAGTTTGATAGTGGCTGGAGCTACTTTATATAGATAACCACCGAAGGCCTCTTGAAAAGGCCACATTCCAGTCGAGGTATAAAAGATAAGTAGAAGCTGGCCATACAAAAAAACTTACGATAAAAAATAATACTTTTTCAATATGAGATTTGCAATTAATTCTGTGTAAAAGTATACTGCTAATTCTATTTGAAGATAGTCAATATATATTGAAATAAGAATTGGCTTCAAACTATTTTAGCAAATGAAAATGTAAAAACACATTTACTGTATCAACTAAATTGTGTCAATAAGAATGATTTTTAAAAAATCACATGAAATAGAAAAGGAAAGACATTTATAAAAATCCTCCCCAGATTTGAAACATCTAGAGCCTGAAAGTCTAGATTCAAATTCTTGTAGATATTTGCACATTTGAAGTTTGCATTTGGATAGAATTATCATAGAAACAGCTTTTCTAATGCTGCCAGCAGTTGCGCTTCCAACCCAAGTCAGAAACAGGAACTAAAAAAGCATACAGAGGGGAAAAGTAATGAATAAAGTTAACCAAACTTCGAGGCTCTCACATTTGATGTAGGTCAACCTTGAATTTTAGATGAATGCTTGATTCACAATTCATCTAAATTAGGTCATTCATCCCTAGTGACATATGTGTTTCAAAAAAATTAGCATTGACTTTCAAGTCATTGAAAATGTTTCTACAAATCTTTGGAAGAGTTTCAAATAATTAAATATTTGACATCTATTTTAGATAAGAATTAGAAGACTATATTCCAATTTAAAAAAAAAATCAGTTTATCTAAATATATTCCAAACTGTAATCTTTTCATTCATCATGAAATTATATTAATGACATATTTGCTATATTATTATATTATATTATTATAGTCATTATATTAGTTCTTAGAATCTTGTCTTAAAATAGGCTAAACTATAAAGTAAACCAAACTTCCTATTTGATGATTCTTCAAACATGGTCAAATATTCCATGCTAGTAATACATTGTAGGGACACTGAAATGAGAGTACTCAGGTTTCTAATATGGGGTGGCCCACCCTGGCCTCTCTTTTGCCACCAACTCTGGTCCAGGAGAAGAAAGCTAAGGTGTTTTGTTGGTGAATTTGGGAGACAAAAGTAATTCTACCATCCCTTCTTTACCTCACTGGTGAGGTCAACCTGCTTTCTCAAAAGGTAGCTTGCTGGGGCACCTGGGTGGCTCATTCAGTTAAGCATCAGACTTTTGATTTCAGCTCACGTCATGATCTCAGGATCCTGGGATTGAGCCCTGTGCCACGCTATGCAATCAGTAGGGAGTCTGCTTCTGGATTCTCTCTCTCCTTCTGCCTCTGCCCCTCCCTGCACTGGTACGTTCTCTCTCTCTCTCTCTCTCTCTCTCTCTCAAATAAATAAATAAATCTTCAAAAGGCAGTTGTTATAATCCTACATCCTACTACCAGCTTAATGGGGAGGGATTCTCCCTGTGAAGGAGCCTATAGTTGCCACTTCTGTCTCTGATTGGGTTTGAGAATCTCTGTACTTCAGAGGTGACGGATAAGGAAGCCTATTTCACCATATAAACACAACCATATTTTCCAAAGCTGATATCTTGATCTTCATTACCCTGTCTCCTGTGTCTCATCATTCACATGGTTTTGAAATCAAGATGTAAAGGAGAGGCATTATTATTGACCTTTAAAAACCCCAGGAACACAGAATAACTTTAATAAGGAGGAAAATGTGGTTGCAGGAGAGGTCATAACCTTTGGAGTCAGAGAAATTTGAATTCAAATCTCAGCTCTTCCACCTCCTGGTGCATGTATCTGTGTGGCAAGTTACTGATTTTCTCCAAGCCCACGTTTTCCTAGTATAAAACGGAAACACTTCTGGTTAACTTGCAAGACTTAGATGAAGATTAAAGATAATGGAGATAAATTTCACAAGACAAAGAAGGCTCTAGATGAATGTTCATTATTAATATTAATATTATTTTAATTTCATATTGATACTGTAAAAATTCAAACTTAATTAAAAGTTATGATGTGATTAAAGATTTATGTTCAGATTATTGTAATTGGTATTTATGAACTGTCATCATCATCATTAATTAATTCTTATTAATGTCTTTTTATATAAATATATATTTTAAGATTTTATTTATTTATTTGACAGGGAGAGACACAGCGAGTGAGGGAACACAAGCAGGGGGAGTGGGAGAGGGAGAAGCAGGCTTCCCCTGGAGCAGGGAGCCCGATGTGGGGCTCGATCCCAGGACCCTGGGATCATGACCTGAGCCGAAGGCAGATACTTAATGACTGAGCCACCCAGGCGCCCAACTCTTATTAATGTCTTAAGAAAACCTATCACTATTACATTAAGAAACATATGAATTAATAAATTCCTTTTACTTTATAGAATCATTACAAAATCCAATTTATTTTAAGTATATCAGAAAGTTATACACTTAACTCGATCTTCAAAGAATAAATAGATATTATTCTATTAAACTTCCTTGATACAAGTCTTATATCAAAGTCGCCTCCAAATCACCAATAGGTAGCTATTTCTCATGAAACCATTGGTTTTGCTTTCAAGAAAGCAGACATTGTAAGGAAAAGAATTTGAATTTTTCTCACTATAAGTGAAATCTGTCATTTCTGATTCTTAAAGAAGGTTTGAAGAAGAGGTTTGGAAATGAGAGGGAGTGGGCAGAGTGCATTGCTTTGCTTTAAAATGCATGACACAACAGGGAAAATTATGGCTTAATAGTTGGAAGCCCTGGCTAGTGTGGCTAGCCTCTTGGGGCCTCATTTTCTTTATCTGTAAAATAACACTTTGAATCAAATAATCAACTGATACAATCTTTGTTTTGACTCAATATCAAGTTGATGTTGTCCATCTAAGATATGAATGGCAAGTCGAAGAGCAAGTTTTGAAGGATTCTCTGGACACTTTGTCTCTTTCATCTCGTTGAACATTTCAGAATCTTTTCAATGTTTTGACAAGGTGCCAAGGAATTTCTAAATCTTTCAACATATCTATATTAAACTGTAAGCCACAAAGGTGACCTCAAATATATTATATTTTATGATGTGTTGAACTATTTCCTTCAGCACACCAGTGCAAAGACAGGTCTCCAAAACAAATGTCATTACCAAACCATTTTAAATCCATCATATTTGCTATTAGCCACTGGATAAAAACAACCACTTTGGTATTGGCATGTAAGACCTTTTTTATTCTGGACCATATGTACCCATATTTCACTCTTTTCTGCATGAACCATCTGCTCCAGAAATATAATTTTCAAATAATCATGCCCTGAATATATTTAGCATGTGTTCTGTTCATTCTTCCTTGTATGTCTTTCCTGCATTGAGAAATTGCCATCTCTTCAACTAAACCTTTTCTTTAAAAACCAAGTCAAATCCCATTTCTTCATTGAACCCTTTCCTGATTCCTCCTGCACTTATTTAGCTAAAAGCACTTATTATACATTTATTCCATGATATCTAATAATACATATTTTGCCTGCTTCTCTACCTCCCCCCTTGCTCCCCTTTTTCTCATTTTCTTTCCTCTCTCTCACCCTACCATTACGATTTTAAGTTCTGCTGAAAAGGAGTCAGCTGTTATACCACTTTATAATTTCAAAATACCATAATTTTTAAACATAAAAGTTGTGATAGTTAATTTTATGTGTTAATTTTCTGGGTCACAGGGTGCCCATATTTGACTAGATACTATTTCTGCATATGTCTGTGAGAGTATTTCTAGGATGAGATTGCTATTTGAATTGGTAGAATGAGTAAAGCAGATAGCCTTCCCCAGTGTAGATGGGCATCATCCAATCCATGGGAGAGCCAGATTAATACAGGATGGGAGAAGGGAAAATTCACACTCTCTGCCTGACTGAAGCAATCAGCACCCCTGGTTTTCTGGCCTCAGGACTAAGAACTAGAACTTACACCACATGTTTTTTTTGGTTCTCAGGACTTCAGACTCAGACTGGAACTACAGCAGAAGATTTTCTGGGCCTCCAGTTTGCAGGTAGCAGAACATGGGACACCTCAACCTTCATGATCACATAGGCCTATATATACACACACACACACACACACACACACACACACACACACACACACACACACCTTATTGGTTCTGTCTTTCTGAAGAAGTCTGAATAAAACAATAGTCAATTCACAGATACTTTTCAAATCAATGAAAATGTAGAAGTAAAGCTCTGATTTTTCATGGAAAATAGAAAAAAATACTCTGCATTCATGAGGAGAGAAATAAAATATTCAAAACTCTTGGCACATGTGATATATTTATTATTGAGAAATACAGCTGTGATGAAAAATAAATAACTACTAATTGTAATGTCTTTTCTTGCAAGAGACAAAATTATCTAGCATTTAGAAAGACAAACTCTAGATCATTTATCTCTGATATTTTTTCTTTGTCATGCATGAATTGTTTTAAAATGTAAGCTCATGGTATCCTAAAGTATATCCAATACTAAGAGAAAAAAATGGAAATATAAGAGGCAACTTAATTCATATATATATATATGAATGTATAACTTCTCTTTGAAGTTTTAGATAGACAGTCTGCTGGCTGTACATTGCTTTTTCACTGGTAGCTTGAAAACTGATTTACTTGTATTCACTATCTTTTTAGCTGTTTACCACTATGAGGCAAGCTGACCCAAGGTATTAGGAAAAAAGGACATGTGAGAAGCTATAAAATGCATTCCCAAAGTAAATTTTTTTCCAACTATTTTTTTCCAACTATTTCTTACCTTGCTATATAATCATACATTTGCTACCCAGAAAGCAGTGAATTACATAAAAAAAGGGAATTTTTTTTTCCTTCTTAGTAAATGAAAGTATTTGAGGTGTTCACACTCAGGCAAATGAAGGTAGCAAATTAAAAACAAAACAAAATGAAAGTTTGAAAATCACTTCTTGAATCTAAAAACTCTACAAGGAAAGCAGGGGGCTATGCAGTGAAGTATATGCTGTATATGTTTGCAAACTTTATAAAATCCTATGTTAGGTTTATGTATCAAAAGCAACTTCCTAGTATTTTGACACTTTGGGGGATTATAAATTTAATTCAAAACCGTGTTCATCCTCCTGGTTTTCAGCCTTGACACTTCTTCAAATACCTAGTCATCTCCAGGAGTGATTGATTCACTCTAACCAGTAAATACTTTATTGTTGTTCTATACTCTTCCTCTAGCTGCTTTTAGACGTTCCTCATTATTTTCCAATATAGCTAAGGAACAACTTTACATTTCTTTCTTAAGTTGTAAGAAAAATTGCACAGAATGCCCAAAGGACATGTTCTCTCACTCATGTTTTTGTGTTTCCCTTTTCCCTTCAACATTTCTCTGTTTCTTACCTCAGTCCTCTCTAAGATCTTCCTTCAAAATTTGTAATTTAAATGTCTTCAAGTCTCCCTTCCAAATCCCTGATAGATTTTCTATTATTGCCTTATCAAAAATCCGCAGAAGATAAGCAAGCCTAACACAAATAATCTATGATGAATTCCCCAGGCTTACTAGGTTTAAATGAAGAAGTAGTTGAATAAATATCATTATAACATCTGTTTTCTGACACCAAATGTGTGTTTTTTTCTGACATTTTCCCACACCAATTTCAAATGCTCTGATATCAACTGGGGGTCGCACAATTCAATTCATTTCTGACACTAATACTTCAAGTTAGTAAAACCCTACAGGTTAAGGACTCAGTCCTACATGCAAGACTGTCCCTACTTGAGAAACCAGTCACAAATGAGCCACCAAGCTATGCACACGCCGACCGTGTGACTCATAGAATTCAGGAAAGGGTTCTACTTACTCTTTCAGTTTATTATAAAGGATACAATTCAGGAACAGCCAAATGGAAGAGATCCATGGGATGAGGTATGGGGGATGGAAGCACAACATCCTACCATCACTTTGATGTGTTCATCATCCCAGGAACTTCCCAATCCCATTGTTTAGGGTTTTTATATGGGGCTTTATTACAGTCATGACTGATTAGAATCATTGGCTATTGGTTGATTTCAATCTCTAGCCCCTCATCCTCCCTAGAGGTTGGGGGTGAGGTTGATATTTCCAACCCTCTAATTCCATGATTGTTTCTTCTGGCTAGCAGCCCCTATTCAGAAGACATCTTGGGTCCCCATCAACAATCACTTCATCAGCATAAACTTAGGGGTGATTGAAAAGGGTTTATTACAAATAACAAAAGGCACTCCTACAACTCAAGAGGGTTTTAGCAACTTATAATATGAACTAAATCTAGGACAAAAATCACTTATAAATATTATATAATTATTATCATACCACAATTATAAAGGCTATTCCTTATGTACTTTCCCCTCCAAGTTCTTCTTCCAAAACTACTGAAAGAAGAGTTCTTGCTGACTCTCTTATACTGAAGACTGATTAGATAACTGAATAATTATTTAGCTCCCCATTATCTTCCTCTTCTTTTTAACCTATGATAACAATACTTTGGCTTCCCTCCCAAGTGTTAGGGAATAGAACTATGTTTTAGATGATTTTGCTATTTTCTTAGTAGCAGTCCTTGAAAGGTCAATAAACAATTATAATTACTAGAAAAATAAAGTTTAGGACTTACCTCTACATTATCCATATATCCAATTTGATAAACTATATTAGATTATTTTTCTATTTTTCTTTTCTGGGTATCTCTCTTTATTCTACAACCAACCTGAAAGCTTTTTTTGGGCAAAGCTGCTAAGGCATTTGTTAAATTTCCCAAAGCAATAAAAAAATAGACTTTAATATAATAGATATTCTTTTAAAATTTGTATTGTATGCATTTAACATCTAAGTGCACTTGACACTTCATATAATACAAAAGTGAGTTTTTTTGTGAATTTATAATTGAGTAATGAATAAAGGAATAAAGATAACTGAGAAAGGAAAGAAAAAGAAGCACATGTAAGGCAAAATAGGAACCCTTTAATAGTTATTTTAAAATAAATTTTAAATTAATTTATTTTTAAATAGATAATAAACACATTGATTCTTCTATGAATAAAAAAGTAGCATAGGGGAGAGATTAAGTGTCCACAATTTGGAAAATCTTGATTCCTATTTCAAGCATCATTGAAACCTACTTTTAAAATGTGTTAGGGCACATCTCTGTGTCCTTATCAGTAAGAAATATGGGTGATAAAAGACTTCATGAACAAAAAAAAAGAAAAAAGTCTTCATATACATTTTATTTTTAGTGCAAATGAACTTTCATACAGATTTGTTATAAATATTAACCTCTCTCCCTAAATATGCAAACAATAAATAAATACAATATCACCAGAGATGAGTTTATATAATTATGAGCATCCAATGATGAAAACAAACCATAGAAACATAAAGATTCAAAATAATTTCCTTTTGTGTGACAAAGTAATTAATCATTTAATTGATTTGTCATATGTAGCTAGCCTCCAAGATTGCCCCTGGTGATCTTTGCTTCTCTATATTTATCCACCTTGAATCAAAGCTGACTTATGAGGTCAACGCTTAGAAAGTGAGGGTGTGGGGCGCCTGGGTGGCTCAGTTGGTTAAGTGTCTGCCTTTGGCTCAGGTCATGATACCAAGGTCCCACATTGGGCTCCTTGTTAAGCAAGGAGACTACTCCTCTCCCTGCTATGCTCTCTCTCTGACAAATAATAAATAAATAATCTTTAAAAAAGAAAGAAAAAAGAAAGTGAAGGTGTGTGGCTTCTGAGGAGCAGTCATTAAAGATATTGCAACTTTCACCTTGCTCTCTTGATTGCTCTTTTTATTTTTTTTTATTTTATTCATTTTTTTTAAGATTTCATTTATTTATTTGACAGAGAGAGACACAGCGAGAGAGGGAACACAGGCAGGGGGAGTGGGAGAGGGAGAAGCAGGCTTCCCGCTGAGCAGGGAGCCCGATGCGGGGCTCGATCCCAGGACCCTGAGATCATGACCTGAGCTGAAGGTAGACGCTTAACGACTGAGCCACCCAGGCGCCCCATTGATTGCTCTTTTTAGAAGCCAGCCTCCATGCCATGTGGACATTCAAGCAGCCTCAATGATAAGCACACATATGGAGAGGAACTGAGGTTTCCCACCAGCAGCCAACATAAACAACAATAATTTGTCAGTGATAGGAGAGAGAGCCATCATGGAAGATCTTCCTACTTCAAGCAACACTTCTGGTGACCAGTTCTAGCTCACGTCTGAATGCAACCTCATTAAAGTTCCTGAGTCAGAAAAACCAGCCAAGTTGCTAATAAATTTATCACCCACAGACACTGAAAATAATGATAAATAATCGTTTCAGGTTACTAAGTTTTGAGTTAATGTGTTATGCAGCAGTAGAAAGCTAATAATTCATTAGTTTACAATTTTCATACTTTGGAAGTAAAATCTTTAAGATTACAAATTTAAAAATAATTTATCTCAATGGCTTAAAATTCTTAAAAAGATAAATGGGTTAACAGCATATACATATACATTCCCATATATGCAATAACATATTACATACATTAAATAGGGCAGAATATTTCTTTAATCTCTCCTATACATTCTATTCAAACCAGAATTAAAACTCTTCTGTAATCATGGGAAACCTCTATTTGCCCCTGATTATTCCAATTAGTATAAAACTAAATCATAATTATCTGCTTCTCCCATGCCCCAAGTTGACCCAAAAAATATTTGGCTTGGAAGTATAATTAGAATAACACTTCAGTCAAATAAGCTGCCTGATATTTTTATCTAATTATCAAGTATTAAAAACATAATTAGGTATAAATTACTAATCATTCCTACTTATTATATATTTCTATTTAGTATTAATTGTGTATATACTATTAATGATTTCTTTGTTCATTAACATTTTAAGAATTTTTTTAATTATCACAGTATAGCTGACACACAATGATATGTTAATTTCAGGTATATAGTAGTGATTCAGCAAGTCTATACATTATGCTATGCTCATCACAAATGAACCTACCATCTGACACCATACAATGCCAATATCAGTGACTAGATTCTCTGTGTTGTACATTTCATCCCTATGACTTACTCATTCCATAACTGGAAGCCTGTACCTCCCACTCCCCTTCAACCATCTTGCCACCCTCCCACCCTTCTCCCCTCTGACAATCATCAGTCTGTTTTCTGAATTTATGAGTCTGTTTCTGCTTTTTATTTTTGCTTGTTCGTTTGTTGGGTTTTTTGTTTCTTTATTTTTTTAGATTCCATATATAAGTGGAATCATATAGTACATGTTGTTCTCCGACTTACTTCATTTAGTGTAATACCCTTTGGAGGTATTTGTATTGTCATAAATAGCAAGATATCATTCTTTTCTATGACTAATATTCCATTTTGTATATATATATATATATATATATTCCCCCACATCTTCTTTACCCATTCATCTATTGATGGACACGTGTGTTGCTTCTTGATCTTTTTGAATTAGTGTCTTTGTTTTCTTTGGGTAAATACCCACCCCTGGAATTATTGGATTATATGGTGGGGGAAGGGGGACTTCCATACTGTTTTTCATAGTGGCTGCACCAATTTACATTCCCACCAAGAGTGCACAATGGTTCCTTTTTTTCCACATCCTTGCCAACATTTGTTATTTTTTTTGTCATTTTGATGATTCTATCTATTCTGACAGGTGTAAGCTGATATCTCATTGTGGTTTTGATTTGAACTTCCTTGATGATTAGTGATGTTGAGCATCTTTTCATATGTCTGTTGGCTATCTGTATGTCTTCTTTGGAAGCATGTCTATTCAGGTCCCCTGCCCATTTTAATAAGATTGTTTTTGTTTATAGTGTTGAGTTGTACAAGATTTCTATACATTTTGGATATTAACCCCTTATTGGATATATCATTTGCAAATATTTAAGAATTTGTTATGTGTATTTGCCAACTATTGTGATTGTAATGAAACAAGTATGCATTGATTGCCTTTTACATAGTGGGACATTGGTAAATACAGTTAAAAAATGAGGGAAATGTCCTTACTCATTTTCTTAAACTTATAAATATTTATATATAAGTATACAAGCATATACTGTACTATAAGTTATCTATTAAATAAATAACTACATGAATAAATATATAATTTCAGAAGGGATAAAAGACTATACTGGAAAACAGAAGAATCAAGGGATTGTTTCCTAAGGAAGTTAACTAAAAGTGAACTAGACAAATGAGTAATGGAAGTGGGTGGTTATTACAACATTCTTAGCAGTAGACAGCAGGTGATGAAATATTAGAGTTAAAATGTTAGATATTTAATTGTTTTCAAATTGCTTAATGTTTGAAAGGTATTAATGAAACTATAAATATTAAATTGATTAAATTAAGAATAATAAAATATTTGCTTAAAAAAAATAAAGCAGAATGGTGTCAGGCAATGCCTATAAGGAGCTAACATTTGTCTAACTAGGAGAAGATACGTAAATATAATTAAAGTAGCTGTTAGGGAACTATAAAATGGTATAAAATTATAAAAATAATATATCACTTACAATTTTTATTTGGAAATGAATCCACTTTGACTTATTTAAACATAAGAAGAATTGTAAATGCACATAATCTCCAGGAAGTCTGAAGTCTTTAAGCTATAAAGAATGCAAGCAGGAGCAGGATCCAAATCACCCCAGAAAAGAGATAACCTACAAATTCATCCCACCATATCTGGGCCAACCACCAAAGCTCATGACACAGAATGCTGAGGGCTACATACTAAAGGTAACATATTTTCCATTGATGCCTCCATGAGCTTGATAACCCTCAAATAGAATTCACCTCAAGGCACTAGGAACAGATTCCAAGAAATGCCTACTTTACTACAGTGCTCTTTTTTTTTTTTAATTAAGTTCCATGAAGTTACCTCTGATTGGCAAACCCTAGGTCAGTCACATGCTTGTATTTTAGGTACAAAGGAGGAGGCTACATAATTGAATTTTGCCTTTCACTCGAAGAGATGGGATCCATGATTTGGGAATTTCTTCAGATGAAATCAGTGTGTAAATGATATGGTTTATAGGCAAAAAACAGATTTCCATGGAGAAAAACATATTTGGTTTTTGAAAAATAAATATTACTGAGACATTATTGAGGAGGATTAATCACAGGTAGAAACCAATTTCACCACATATTTATTGATGAATTCACTTCTATTCTCATTTTTATTTCTATTCATTTTGCAAATATTTATTGGTTCCCAATAATGTTCCAGATACTGTTCTAGATGAAAGGAATAAGGCAATAAATACAAACCATAAAAGAACTTATGTTTAAGAGAGTGTTAGAAAATAAACAAGTAAGTTTGTAATAAAAATAGGATATAAATTCTATTAAGGAAGGTTAAGCTTGGGGTGCCTGGGTGGCCCAGTCGTTAAGCATCTGCCTTTGGCTCAGGTCATGGTCTCAGGGTTCTGGGATCGAGCTCCGCATCAGGCTCCCTGCTCTGCAGGGAGTCTGCTTCTCCCTCCCCCACTTCCGCTGCTTGTGTTCCCTCTCTCTCTGTGTCTCTCTCTGTCAAATAAATAAATAAAATCTTTAAAAAAAAAAAAAGAAAGTTAAGTTCTACCATGGAGATTTAAAGTGAGTGAAGCTACCAACCAGTACCTCAACCTGCTCCTTCTTAAAAGACTCACATGCTTAGATGTTGGCATAGAGCCTTTCCTTTTGGGTCAAGATGGACTTCTGAGAGTGGCAGCCAGCTCAGCCCTGTGGGTGTGTCAGTCCAGTACCACTCCTGGAGCTGGTTGTGCATGGCCTGCTTCTCTGTGATGGTGGTAGTGCTGGGGGGTGTCATAGTGATCTTTGGCATTGTCCCTGGACACTGACAGAACATTCCTTCTCTCTCTTCCCTGTAGCCCCTGGCACAGGTGATGTTCAAGAGCATGCAGGATCCATCATGGCACCAGTGTACTGCTGGGTTTCCAGCAGGTGTAGGTCTTGGTTTCTGGGGATGAGGCCCTTCTTCAGAGCCTAGAAAGGAAAGGCTCTGCCCAGAGTAAGAGGCCACTTAACCTGTCACAGCCTCTTTTGCCGAGAGTAGCTTCTCATGCTGTTCTGGTTCCACCAATCTGTCCTGCACTACCTTGTCTATAGTCATATCAGCATTCATGTTGGGGTCAATAGCATGCCTGATCCTAACCTGCACTTACAGCAAATCCTCAATCATCTGCAGCAGGTCTTTCTTCAAGGTAGCATAGATGCTCAGTTGTTACCCTGTTCCCTTCAGTCAGGTGTCTTTGATGACAGCATGCTGCATGTCCATGTTAGACACTCGTCACATCAAGCTACAGCCACAGGCCCTCAAATCAAAGCTGCGTTTTTGCTAATGTTCCTCAACCGGTGATGACAAAAACAATAACTCAAATGAAGTGTCTATTGAACATCAGCTTTCCCTAGTGGCTGATAATTTGTGGGAATTATAAAAGACAGAAGCAAAATAAGTAACAAACACAACAAAACAAGCACACATTTCCCTCCTCTAAAGGGCCAAACGCATATACCCTTTCCTCCTCTTAGAAAGAGTCATTCAAAGAAAATCATCCAGTTTTAAACTATTTACCTTTGAAAAAGACAAGGTATTAAAGCAAAATTTAAAGAAAAAACAACAGAAAAATCTTTTTCTTAGAATTAGAAATACTTTCTATTATTTTTTTATGATGTTGTTTCTTCAAGCATAGGAGCAAACACAGTATGAATTTGAATGTCCGTATGGAAACACCTGAAAAATAAAGAGAATAATAACAACAACCAAAAAAAATATTAATGACAGAACATTTTTTATTTAAGTTTTTCCAAAGTAATGAATACTTCACAATCTCAAGACACTGAAAGTCTAGTATTACCGTCTTTTAACTGCATTTTCTCTACAACTGAAGTATTTATAATTTATAGCACAGATTCAATTTTGAAAATGGAAACTGAATTCTAAGGAGTTTTATGCAACAAAGGAAGGTGGATTTTCAAACTGAAAAATACATATATTAAAAAGATGAGAGAAATAAAACATTCTACACTTTATGAGTTTGACAGAAAAGCAGAATCAAACATATCCCATTGCAATCTAAGTAAAATGTATTGTTGTGGAATCCCAAGAAATAGTCTCCACAACTCTGCAAAAGAAGAAAGACAGTTGTCACAGCATGTCTCGAATGCAAAATTTAAGGGTGATAAAGAACACATGAATTGGGTTAGTAAAAGCTGAGGATGAGAGCAAGTTCTTACAGGAGATCATGGCTCAGTCATCTGAGTTGCTCTTTTTATGTGGACCAGATCCTTTGTTTTCAAGTGGCAGAATTCCTTAAATTCATGTTATCAAATAAGGAAAATTATTTTATGTAGATGAAATGAAAGTTCTAGGAATGGATATCTCATACAGCTAAATCTTGGTGCTCAAACTATTTAGCACCCTGTGTTTGTTATTCTTTTTGTGGTCTCACTCTGATTTCTTTACATTGGCTTGATTCTCAAATATTCTCGTATTGTTCAATGCCAGAATAACTACTAATGTGCCAGACCCACCTCGTTCAGCTTACCAAATCTAGAATTCAGAGAGTTTGTCTCTTTGAACCAACCATCATTTATGCAAACTTGAGTTAATAATTGTGGACACAGGGATGTAATGCAAATTGGGCTGGCTTGGATCTTGCATTGTTTTTAAGAACTACATGTGTAGGGTTAGTCTAGTCATTCCTAAAACACATGCACCTAGAGTTGGGAAAGGTTACCCCCTTCCCCCTTCCAACTTGGATGCTATGCTAGAAGATATAGATATTTGGGAATAAGAAGTAAAAACAAAACAGCTATTACTAACTATACTTCCCTGTCTCTAGTGGAAATACTATACAGTAGAAAATATTTCTTATGGGGCACCTGGGTGACTCAGTTGGTTAAGCATCTGCCTTCTGCTCAGGGTCCTGGGATCGAGTCCTGCATCAGGCTCCCTGATCAGTGGGGAAGTCTTCCTCTAGCTCTCCATCTGCCTCTCCACCTGCTCATGTTCTCTCTTGCTCTCTCTCTCTCAAATAAATATTTTTTAAAAAAGAAAATGGGATTGAGTCCCACATCAGGCTCCTTGCTCTGCCGGGAGCCTGCTTCTCCCTCTCCTACCCACTTGTGATCTCTCTCACTATCTCTGTCTCTCTCTCTCAAATAAGTGAATAAAATCTAAAAAGAAAATTAAAAAAATATTTCTTAGTTTTTGCAGAATGTAACTGTACCGATTACAAACTAGTCTTTCTTTAGCGATACACACAAGTATGTGCGTGTGTAAATGTCAGAATAGGTCTTTCAATAGACAATTACTTAACTTGAAAATATTACTAAAATGATGAATAATTAAGGATTAATAAATTTTATTAACCAATTAATACTTGTATGCACTGGAGAAAATAAGTAAGCATAAATGAAATCCTGGGCCTTTCCATCCCTACCTATTCCCACTCATGCCTAAAATCATTATGCATACTGCACCATGATTAAAGTTCTACACCACCTATCTGAACCAGTAGCCTAGCAAAATACTTTGTAAGGAGAATGAAACATGAAAATTTCAAGGGCAGAGTAAAGTAAATATCAAGCAATCAGAAAGCAACTTTTTAACAAAGAAAACATGCTAATTCCTCCTTGATAATTTTGCTTTGCTGATGCTTTGAAAATTATTTTTCCAAATATTTCCTTTCAAAAATTGCCCTCATAATACTTCAACCACTCAAAATCAAATGTTGCTTGCCATTGTCTGCTTTCCTTAAGAGAACTGGTAGATATGTGGATGATGTTGCAAATAAAGAACCACAACAAGAAACAGTAAAGAGGTTTTTTTTTTCTCTCCTTGCTCACCTCAAAATGTCAGTACTGTCTGTTTTAAGAGCTGACGCAGCACCTTAAAAATATTTATTTTGTTGTTTTTTAGTTCTTTTGGCACTCTGCGAAAAAGAGTACATTTAGGCCTTTCAGAAGAAAACTATTTTGATGTTTACTTCTCATTTTTACATTGCTGGCATTTTATATGTAATTTAAAATAAAATTGGCTAGGGCGCCTGGGTGGCTCAGTCGTTAAGTGTCTGCCTTCGGCTCAGGTCATGATCCCAGAGTCCTGGGATCGGGTCCCACATCGGGCTCCCTGCTCCTTGGGAGCCTGCTTCTCCCTCTGCCTCTCTCTCTCTCTCTCTCTCTCATGAATAAATAAAAATCTTTAAAAAAATAAAATAAAAATTGGCTAAACAAATTTATTCTGTTTAATATCTCTACCATATTTGTTTCTTTTTTTGGCAGTTTACTTATTAAATTTATTTTCTTATATAAATTATGTATTTCTCTGGGCAGACAGCCTTCACTTTATTGCACTAATAGCACATGTGTAATACCAAGCTACAGGATAAGTTTTAACAAGAGGTTTGTATTCTTCAATGTAGCAGTTGTCTACCAGGCACTTTAGAGAGGCGGATGGGGAAAAGCCAGGATCCGCTCAGGTGAGGAGTGGGGTGGGGGAGAGGGACAGCTTGTATAGCCTTCTGACCCCTTCCGGCTTCTCTCTCAGGAAGGAGGAACACGCAAAGCTTGCATCTGGATTCTGGGAGCAGGGAAGAGTTGGAAGGCTGAGAAGCCCAATGCAACACTGCAGCTCAACTCCCTTCATTTTTGAGAGAAGCAGGAACTCCGTTCATTCATTTGTAACAAATCACTCTGGCCTAGCTGATGTTTTGAGGAAACAGTGGGGATGGCGTAATCATCAGAATCAGCAGCCATACACTGCCACAGTGTGGTGGGTATCCTCCTAGGCCCCAGGAACCTGAAAGCTGTGCATCCAAGGGAGAAGCCAGAGCTGGCTCTGGAAGTCTCCTGACGGCTCATTGTGCTCAGACATCCCTGTGACCATGTGAATTAGCAAAGCTCCAGTGTTGGATCTTCCAACCGTTGATTAAAGCTATGATGAGACTGTGTGTGTGGGCAGAGTAAAGGGAATGCCTGAGTAGAAGGGGAGGACTATCAGGGAAGGAAGCGATGGGCAGTGGACTGTAACATGATTAAGCCCTCCTTGCAGGTGGAGGCTGGGCTTCCAGGGAGTGGGGCAGGGGGAGCTGCAAGCCCATGGATCTCTCCTCACTGCCTCTGTATTACACTGAAGAGAAGTTGCTCACATAATCTAAAGCACATTCTTGATACAGGAAGAGGGGCTTTGGTTTTGGGCAAGAGCCATGTTAAGCCTTCATGAGGGCAGCCACCACAGCCTTGGTATTGAAACTGCATAGGTCACAGCAGGTCTGGCCAGTGCCCACAAAGATGATGGATTTGCTTATGGTGTAGGTCATAGAAATAGCAGCTCCCACCTTGTCATCAATGGTATCAAATTTGGTAAGGATAATGCCATCAATGAGCGGGGGTGTTTGAGCCATAGAATGGTCAGGCAAGGCCCTGTTGAACTTGACCAGCTGGTCCACGGCCTCATTGCCTACTAAGGACTCCCCCACAAACTACAGCTAGTCGGGTGTGTTGACAGTTATGAGCTTAGCCAGGGCGGTCATCAAAAGGGCATTGTCTTGCATGCGGCCAGCTGTGTCCACCAGCACCACATCAAAGCCTTGGTTATGTGCAAAGGCAGTCGCTTCCAGGGCAATGCCCGCAGTGTCCTTGCCGTAGCCCTTTTCAAACAACTGCACCATAGTGTGGGCGGCAGCCGTGGTTCTCCGGGAGATGTAGGGCACTCGGGCACCGGGTGTGGGCATGCAGCTGATCCAAGCCCCTGCACGAAATGTGTTGCAGGCAGCAATGAGGACACTGAAGCCATTCTCTAACACAGCTAGAAGGAAATCTTGGCAAGATTAGTAGACTTCCCCACTCCATTAATGCCACAGAAGGTGACAACATAAGGGCACTGATGACGCTGGGCATCCAGCCTCTATACGATGCCGTGGCTGCAGAATCTGCACCAGTGACTCTTGTAGGGCTTGCTTTACTGTGGAAGTCACCTTGCTGAATGTCCCCATCACCTTCCCTTCCAACTTGTTGGCCTCAGATTCACAGAGCTGGACTGCAATGCCTGCTTCCACATTCTTAGCAATGAGATGATCATGCATCTTATCCACCACAAACTCCACATCTTCACAACTCAAGCTCTTGGACCCCACAAGGCCCTTTAGCATCCCAAACATGCCACCCAGAGTTCCCTTGGTAGCACTAGGTTTGGTGGTGTTTTGAGCAGCCACTTCATCATCTGAGCTGCCACAGTCCAAATCCTGAAGCTGCCCTCCACACCCAGTCCCTCAAATCAAGTTGATGTCCTCAGGTGGGGCAACCTCAGGGGCTCCACTGGTGGTGGGAAGGCTATAATCCAAGACTTCCTTGTTAGCACAGCCACCCAGTGCCCATACCCGGGGTGCATTTTTGCCCTTCTCCTTTGGAGCATCTGATTTCATGGGCTTGTTGGACTTCTCCAGACCTCTCCCATGCTTCTGAATGAACTTCTCTCTCTTCCTGTGTATGAGCTCCTCTTTGGAAAGTTCTACCCAATTCTCAGGCCCCACTGGGAAACCTGACTTTTCAGCAGGAACTACCTTCAGCAGTTAGCCAAAGGGCCATCAAAACTCTCCTTCTTGCACCCCCCCCTTTTTTTTTGCTGTTCTTTGCTTTTTTCTTGGGCTTTTCACCCCATGTCTCAATCATGGACCTCACAGGTTTCTTGGCCTTTTCAGAATCTTCAAATTTCTTCATGGTAGTGGGGGCATGAATCTTACTGCTCTCCTCTGCTTCACCAAGGAGCCACAGGAAGTAATTTTGGAAATCAAAAGTGCCATTCAATAGACTTAAAGCACTTTGCTGTTGGATCTCTGTGCAATACTTGTCCCAAAACAGCTGGTGCACATCATCTATCAATTTGTCTACATACGTCAGTGTTAGGATCTTCTGAAAACCAACCATGAACACCAGCTCAAACTGGTTGTCTAGTTTATACTTGAGTGTGAGTGCCTCATGGATGAAGGAGTTGTTACCTCCCCTTTCCTGTAGCAGCACAGAACGAATCAATGCATTAATGGGCCAGGTGCGTGAGTCGCTCAGGACCTGGAAGCACCAGAGGACAAGCCCGCCCTTGAAGAAAATGGTGAAGAAGTCGAGCACGCCAGCAGCAGGAGAGGAGCCAGGCCGGCGCGGGGAACTCAGGCCACCATCGCCTCCACTTCCTGCTGCACCAAGCGCGGGACACGTCACACCAGCGGCCCTGGAAACTGGCTCAACCGCCCATATTTTAGTTTCTTTTCTTGTCGTGTCTTTCTTTCTTTTTCTTTCTTTCTTTCTTTCTTTCTTTCTTTCTTTCTTTCTTTCTTTCTTTCTTTCTTTCTTCTTTCTTTCTTTCTTTCTTTCTTTCTTTCTTTCTTTTTCTTTCTTTCTTTCTTCCTTCCTTCCTTCCTTCCTTCCTTCCTTCCTTTCTTTCTTTCTTCCTTTCTTTTTCTTTCTTTCTTCCTTTCTTTTTCTTTCTTTCTTTCTTTCTTCTTTCTTTCTTTCTTTTTTTTCCTTTTCCTTCTTTCTTTCTTTCTTTCTTTCTTTCTTTCTTTCTTTCTTTCTTTCTTTCTTCCTTCCTTCCTTCCTTCCTTCCTTTCTTTCTTTCTTCCTTTCTTCTTTCTTTCTTTCTTTCTTTTTTTTTCCTTTTCCTTCTTTCTTTCTTTCTTTCTTTCTTTCTTTCTTTCTTTCTTCTTTCTTTCTTTCTTTCTTTCTTTCTTTCTTTCTTTCTTTCTTTCTTTCTTCCTTCCTTCCTTCCTTCCTTCCTTCCTTTCTTTCTTCCTTTCTTTTTCTTTCTTTCTTTCTTCTTTCTTTCTTTCTTTCTTTCTTTCTTTCTTTCTTTCTTTCTTCCTTCCTTCCTTCCTTCCTTCCTTCCTTCCTTCCTTCCTTCCTTTCTTTCTTCCTTTCTTTTTCTTTCTTTCTTTCTTTCTTCTTTCTTTCTTTCTTTCTTTCTTTTTTTTTCCTTTTCCTTCTTTCTTTCTTTCTTTCTTTCTTTCTTTCTTTCTTTCTTTCTTTCTTTCTTTTTTCTTTCTTCTTTCTTTCTTTCTCTTCATTCCTTCCTTGCTTTTCCTTCCTTCCTTTTCTTTCTTTCCTCCCTTCTTTCCTTCTTCCTTCCCTTCTTTCGTTTAATACAGAACATAGCTTGTTTACTCAGATCAACTGCAATTTCATCAAGTCTTCAAATATTTCCCATATACTTAAAATATGTTCAATGAGGAAAATAAGTAGATATCATCACTGAAAATTAAAAACTAACCAGCATAAGACTGACCTATGAAATATTCAGTGAAGTAAAATCCTATGTTCCAAGTCCATTTGCTTAGAAGTCATCTCTTCAAAATGTTGGAAAAGGCCTGCAAAAGAAAATTTACTGTGTACTATAAAAGGCTATGTGGGTAAGAACCAATGCAAGGCTTTATGTAGATCCAAATTCATTATTCAGCACATAAAACAAAACAAAATATAAAAATATTAATGGTGTCTAATATATTACTTACTTTAACAATGGTTTGTTAGGATTAGTAGAATGTATTGCTATACAAGTTAGAGCAAAGTACCAATCTAAAGGCTGTTAGTTAACATTTGAAGTGCTTTAATCAGGAATTCATATCCAAGGGGTTTTTGGTAAGCACTTGAAAGCCTCCAATCAGGACTCAATACTCTAAAGGTTATAGCAAATGACCTAAATGGTTTCATCTAACTTTACATAGAGGGTTCAGTAATTAGCATGAGTAATGTTATACATAATTTTTTGTTAGTGAAATAAATTCAAGAAAAAATTTGCCTAGAAAATCTGTAGGGATCTTGTTATTCTTGTGTAAAAGAATATAAGAATTCAGCAGACCCTGCATCTTGGAACTTATTAAACTAATCTCAAGGTCAAAATTTCTGGTTGGTCTCATGTCTATCATCCTCCAGTCACTAAGGGAGGATTCTATTGTCTGGTCCCACCAGATATTTGCCTGGCCTGCCATCAGAATATGGTTCTTCTTGACTCAGAGTGAACTTCCTCACAAGGTACTTGTCACAATGCCTGAGGAAAGAGAGCTGGGGCAATTTAGGAAAAACAGGTTAATAATGAGGATTTGTGCTTCTTTGCTAAGAATGCTTATACATGCATTGGTATCAATTTGAAACTTGCTTTCACTTAAGTTCATCACCTGGTTAAGGGGAGACATAATCCCATCTATATCTAATTGTGGGAAGTCATATGAAACTATTTCTTAATAGAATTAGACACTTGTTTAAAGGACAACTTTTCTTAGATACTCAAAATAATTTTACTCGCAGATTTGATTATTTAAAAGTGAATTATGTTTCAGGTATCATGCTAAGTGCTTTGTTTAAATCATCTCATTTAATCTTTTTAAAATTTGAAATGGTGTAGTATGTTACCTTGTGAAAGACAAAATGCAACAGAAAACAAGGAAAGGATTTTATCTAGGCTACTATGGTAGGGAAAACATTCATTAATGAAGAAAGTCTCAAAGGAAAGGAAGAGAGCCCTGGGGTTTTAGAGAGGCAGATAAATAAAGAAGTCATCCTTTATTACTATGGCAAACATGAGGAAGAAAGAAGCATCTTCTCCAGGTCACTGAAGAAAGATAGAGATGGCTTTTATCTCAGAATATGCAGAGTACCATGACAGCCTTAAAGTTCCTTTCAGTTTAGCTATACTTTAGACCATTTGCTCCTTATCTCTAGGCCCTTGACCTCCTTTTTCTTAGATAATTTACTTTAGAAAACTTGCAATTCTAAATTCTTTTTCTCTATTGAGATATAAATCTTTTCTCAGATTTTGAAAAGCAGTCATCAAGAAAGAAAGGACCCCCAATCCCTAGTCTGGGTAGGATCCCAACTTAGATAAGCACCAATTAGCAAACACAACTAATCACATTGTTAACCTCTCCCTAAGGTCCTCCAATATTTTTCCACTAGCTCACTGGGCACTGAAAATCTCTCCTGCCTTTTATTTCAGTGGAGTTGATTTCAGTTTCTCTCCCCTGTTGCAATAGTCTTGAATAAAGTCTTCCTTGCCTGATTAACTCCATCTGGTTCAATTTTTCTTGGACAAGGGCAAGGGCACTCTTTTGGGACACAATAAGGTGGGGGGGAGAATTCTTAACTGTATCTTTTGCTGTTTTCCAGATAGCATAGCTCAGGGAAAATTAAACTTTGTGGAAATTTTTAGAGAAATATGAAAAACAAAACAAAACAAAAACATAAAATTATGTAAGGGAAGATTTATTTGAATAGATTATAAAATAAAGGGAGGGAAACTATTGCAATAAGGAGATAACTTCTACAAAAAGATCTATAAGTGTATCAAAGGCAGGAGTAAAAAGGCTAGAAAGATTTGGTTGTACATAAGTGGAATGAATGGGATAAACAAATGGAGGTGACAGTAATCTGATAGCAGATCAAGAAGTTTTTACTCTGAGATCTAGAGAGAGGCCATTAAGAAAGGGTTCATTCTGGCCTAAACTGAGGGTAGGCCAAAGTTCAGAGCAAGGGGGAAGGAAAGAATCTTAACCAAAAATTAACAACTATTCTGTTCTAATTCATCAGTGAGGACAAAATAGTTCAGCTAATCATTTATGAAGCAAAGTTTGGAAATTTAGAGTTGCTTTGTCTGGTATTATTACAAGCAAACAAATGGGACATTAAGACTATCTAAATTATATGAGGAAGGATTGTGTTTTCCATTTGGTGTATCGTGGAATAACAAAATCAAAATGTGTGGGAGAGTTCACAAACATTGCTTTCCAGGATAATGGCTTTGATAAAGTTCAACATTGTCAAAAGAAAAGTGAGAGAGGTTAATACTTGTTTAGAATCCTGCCAAAAGCTTATAGGTATTAAAGAGAATTGTGATATAAGCCCTAATCACCATCCTCTACTACTTCCTGATATTCAGGAAAGGTAGGTGAATGAAAAACAATCTGAAATTGACCATCAAAATAATCAAGATAACTAACTTGACTTTTGGTGGCATAGACACAATCTTAGAATCAGAGTAGTATATATTCAGTAACAAGTTCTTTTCCCATGCTTGAATGTCCACATATCTTTTAAGACATACCGCTTTTAATTTAGTATCATGCTGCTTGCATATGTGTCACTTTTCTTCTAGCAGAGTTTGAACTTTCAAAATACAAACTTTGTCAAGTTTACTTTTATACCTATGCATAGTTTGTGTGACACTGAATGAGTAAAAACTCTTGAAAGGCCACAATAAGTAAGCCAGTTCTTGGACTTTGTGAT